>NC_080436.1:3112512-3257569 GCF_028018845.1 Melospiza georgiana | reverse complement strand
AGGGGCTGAACCCGCGCCAACCCTTCCCTCCTGCCGCTCTCTGCAGCTGGCACAGGACAGGAGCAGAGCGGCTGAGCACCTGCGCCAGGCCCTGCCCTACCTGCAGAGCCCACAAGAGCCCCTGCGAGAGGCGGCCGTCAGGTTCATGGGTGAGCCACGAGCCCGGGCTGCCCTTCCCCTCCCCTCCCCGGCCCGCCACAGCTCGGCCCCAGCCCCGCCTGCTGCCCCAGCAGCGCCAGCCGGGCCCGGCGCCGTGGAGCCCCGCCTGGCCTGGGCATTGCTGCTGCCGCCCTCTGGCAGCCGTGCCCTGGGGCGGCAGCGTGCGGCAAGGGCCGGGCTGAGCCCTGCCGGGCCAGCAGCCCGTGCGGCCACAGCGCCGCTGGCAGGGAGCTGTGCCGCTGGGGCCGTGACAGGCTCTGTGTTCACAGGCATCGCTGGGCGGCACCTGAGGGGGCAGCAGCAAGAGCTGCAGCTGATCTGCACTGGTGAGTGAGGGCAGCGGGCTGACAGCGGGGGCTGACAGGGGGAGCTGCAAGCCCTGGCCCGGCTGCGAAGGGCTCTGCTCCCGTGGGCAGAGCACACTGACATTTCAGGGCCACATGTGGGATTTGTTGGTTGCAACTTCGGGCTGATCCCCTTGCTCCCTGCTCCCTCCTGGCCATGGCAAGAGCAGACTGGGATGAACCTGGCAGGGGCCTCTCCTCAGCTCCTCGCAGATCTGGCACCTGACCTTGACTCTGTTCCTCTCTCTTGAAGCCCTGGAAGAAATGGCATATGACAGCAGTCCTGCCATCAGAAATCTGTCAGCTGAAGCTGGGTTTGTTCTCCGGGCTGTACAGAGGGCTCCCTACTCCACGTGGCGTAAGCTGCGAGATGAGTTCCGCAGCGCATGGAAGAAACGACCTCGCCTGTGCCACCGAGCCTTGCTGTTCTGCTGGAACTCTGTGTAAAGTTGATCTGGAAGAATCTTGTCTGCTGGGGCCACTAGAGCCAGCAGGGATTTTCTTTTTAATCAAGATTTTTGTTTTCATATTTTAATTTTTCTTTTGTATGTAAATAAAAATATGTATAGTAAACAGACTACTAGGATCTTTTCCTTGCCAGTATTGGCAGGGCTTTGGGGAGGAGGATGAAAAGGGTGCTTGTGCTCAGCCAGCTGCCCAGGCGTGCAGTGCTGCAGGGAAAATGGCTAGAAGCCCCTTTGCCTTTGGTGCTTCTGCTGAAGCCTTTGTGCTGCCCACAGAGCGGCTGGGCAGGGGCCGGAGCTGCGGGGATCCCTGCCAGAGCGGAGCCTGGAGATGGCCACAAGCCCTCTGCCAGGCAGGAAGCGCCATCCGTGTCCTCCTGCCCGTGTGCTGCTGGCTGCCTTGCTGAGGGCTCCCAGGTGCCTCTGGATGGGGCTGCTCTGGACCTGCTGTGGGGCTGGGGCGCTGGCAAGCCCTGAGCAATGGGCTGTCAGAGGCCACAAGCAGCCCCCTGGCAGCTGCCTTGATCCTGACAGCAGGCTGCTCTGGCGCTTCCTCAGTGGGCGGTTGGAGGGATCCCCTGGAATCAGGCGTGCAACCCTGGTCCCAGCCTTTCAGGCCTGTGAGGCCAGGAGTTTTGGGGCTGGGCGTGTGCCCTCCCTGTGCTCCAGACTGGAGCCCATGGCCCCTCAGCCTTAGGCATTGAGCTCCACTGCCTGCCTGCCGAGTCTTGTTCCTGTTGCCGTGGGGGAGGCTGAGCTTTGTGGTTTTAGGCCCCATTGAGCCAGAAGAGCAGCAGCTTTGAGCTTAGAGGGGCCACAGAAAGGCCCTCATCACAAAGGGCATTCGTGGCTTTCCCAGGGCAGGGACACATGAGATTGTGGCAGGTACCTTCAGGGTGCCACGCTGCCTTTGCACTGGGCCACCTCCCTGTGTGCAGGGCTGGCTCTTTGCTTTGCTGTCCTCGGCCTGTTGCTGTCGTGCTCCTCTGGCTGCCTGCAGAGCTGCCACCGCCAGACAGAAAGCAACTGAAGACAAGAATATCAGAGGCTGCACAGATTCTATTTTTGCCAGAATGCAGGAAAGAGAGTGAGAAAAGCACAACGTTCCACTGAAATTTGATTGTCCTGGGAAACTCAGAAGCTGGTGGTGTTGTGGTACTATTGCCAATCCCTGCAATGAGAAGAATTCCTTTCAGGAAAATGCAAAATCATCTGACGGAGACAAAGTATTTCCAGCAGTTGCTCCAGGTGCTCCGGCCATCAGCCCCTGCAGGAAGGAGCACAGCCCCCAAGGCACGTGGGCTTTGGCTCCCTGTGGAACAGAAGCCCCCCGGGGGCACAGGTCTCTTGGGCAGGAGACGGGCACCAGCGCTGCCAGGGCTCGGGGGGTGGCAGCTCTGCTTGGGCAGGGACTCTGCCCCAGCTGCTGATGGCAGTGCTGCCCAGGCCCCAGGGCTCAGAGCAGCATTGGTGCCTGGGCCCACACGTTCCTTGTGCGAGTCCCACCCGCGGGTTTAGGATGGCCACGGGCCGGGACGAGTCCCAAGGAGGCCGTGCCAGCGTCCCTGGAAGGGCCCGTGCCCTTCCCAGCGCGGCTGCGTCGGCAGCCCTGGGGGCTCCTTCTGCTGCCCTGAGCCCGCAGAGCAGGGCAGCGTTTGCTCATGCTCTGAGCCCTACCTAAAGATCCTGTAGGGCTGCCTTGGACACCTGGGGCCAGGCATTCCTTCCAGCCTGGGCCACTTTGGCTGGGCTGGGGGCGGCCCCAGGGCAGGCGGCAGCGTGTGCAAGGGCCCTTGGTGACACGCTGCAGCACGGTCACTGTGACATGGAACGGGTGTCCAAGGGCCCTTTGTGACACGTGGTGACAAAGGAGCTGGCGGTGACAGGAGCAGGCCACAGTGCTCGGAGTACGCGAGGTGACAGGATGGGACAGAGCGGTGCCATGAGGAGCCCCCGCACAGCGCGCTCGTTCATGTCCCACCCAGAGCTTTTCTGAGGCGTTACTCCCAAAGGTGACCTCGTGGAAAGACTGCGGGCCTTGCTGATCTGTGGCCTTCTCGAGGTTCTCTTTTGCAGGAGCCTGCGAGGCCAGACTGTGGGACTTTGTGACTCAGAACATTTCTGAAGCATTTCTCATCACTGCCGCTGGCCCCCTCGAGGACAGACCACAATCCTTGACAGGAGTCTCCTGTCCTTGTGGCAGGAGCCCTTTAGACTGAGTGCAGGACTTGCTGTCCTGCAACCTTCCTGAGGCGTCTCTCTTGAAGGTGCCTCCCAGGCACAAGTGCAGGACTTGGTGACTTGGAGCTTTTCCAAGGCATCTCTCCTGCAAGTGTCCACAAATCCAATCAGAGATATGGAGCAGAGAGTGCCGAGAGTGCAAAACTTTGCCTGGGTGGAGGAGGAGGAGGAAGAAGGCCCTAGAGCCGCCCCAGCACTGGAGACCGAGGAGGTGGTGCCATTCCAGCCACTGCAGGAGGGTGAGTGGCAGAGCTGGGCTGCAGGAATGGTGCCTGCAGCCGGCTTGACCCCATCTATCCATGCCATGCCATGCCATGCCATGCCATGCCATGCCATGCCATGCCAGGCCATGCCATGCCATCCCCTGGGGACATGCCCAAGGACAGGACGGAAGAGGAGCTGGGCAGACACCCCGCAGTGGCCCTGCTCCATCCCCTGGGCCATCCCGGGGCTCTCCCTGCCTGGGCAGCGCAGGGCTGTGTTCTCCGGCCTCTCCCGCAGCCCCTCAGCTCTGGCTGCGCTCGCTCTTTGCCAGATGCAGCCCTGGAGCGCACACAAGAGCAGCAATCCAGCCGTGGCCGCTTCCACAGCACAGCCCAGGTACCTGCAGCCACCCCCACCGGGGCTGGGCCTGCTGTCCCTGCTCAGCCCAGCACTGTGTGTGCAGCACTCCATGCAACACCCCCTGCTTCCTGCCCTTCTCCTACAGCTCGTCTGCAAATTCACCAAGAGCATCCAGCAAGAAGACACCAGCACTATGGGCACTGGGCTCCGAGCACACCCGGAGCTCCTCAGACTTAAGACCAGCGTCACCCTGATGCATTTGCCTGTGGAGAAGGGTGTTTTCAGGCCAGAACAAGTAAGCAGCCTGTGGCCAGGCTTCCATTCTCCCATGAATCACATGGCTTCCCGAGCCACGCCTGCTGGTCCCTGGGTGCCTTTGATGCCATGGCAGTGCAGTGGGAGAGGAAGCATTTCTCTGGGGAAGCTGGAAACTTTGCTCCATCTGGCAGCTTTCCAAGTCCCCTCATGCCTTCTCCAGGTGCACTACCTCCCTGAGCTGTCTCCCAGCTCACTGCCCTCTCATAGCCACAGCTGCCAGGACGGTGCCCGTGCCCTGTGCTGCTGCCTGGGCCCGGCACTGTGCGGCTCCGGGCTCCTGCCGGCCGGCTCCCTGTCACTGCCCTGTGCCTTTCAGGTCCTCGAGTGCCTGGACTTGAGGGAATGCAGTGACAGTGTTCTGGACATCATGTCAGAGAACTTGCAGAGTGAGCACAGGGAGAGGCGTCACTTGGCACTCAGAGGCTTCGCAGTGCTTGGAAAGAATCCCTCCTTGGTGAGAAGTGGGCAGTGGCTGAAGCTGTGCAGGCAGCGTGGGGCTGGGCAACGCAGTCGCTTGGCCTTGCCTGGGCTTTGGGCGCTGGGGCAGCTGCTCCCAGCTCTCCTGCCTCCCGCTTCAGCTGCCCCAGTGCTTCGGGACAGGCCTTTGGCCTCTGGGCCCTGTGACAGCAGGGTGGCCTTTCACAAACTTGTGTTCCACACAGGCGGAAAAAATGTGGAGCCTGACTGAAAGTCTTGTGGAGCTCCTGCAGGGAAATGAAAGCAACATGATCAGGATGACCATTCTTCTACTGAGATATTTGCTGATGGATATTGGTACCGCAATACCCACCCCCATCGCCCTGCAGCTGGCTGAAGCGCTCCTGCCGCTCTTTGACCATGTAAGGCTCTGTGCCCACAGCCACAGCCACTGGCTGCTGCCCGGACACTTGGTGCCCTGTGGAGATGCAGGCCTGTGCCCTGGGGGCCTGAAGCAGCTCATGCTGAGGTCTTTTGCCCTTCCTTTCATACAGGATGATAGCCAGGTGCAGCTGAGCTGCATGTGTGTCTTTCAAGAGATGCTGGAGTTATTAACAGAAGATGGAAGAAAGGCCTTGAAGTCCCATGTGCGCCAGAGCCTGGTCCCACTCTCCTTCCACTGCCATGATGAGAATCAGATGGTGGCTGAGGTGAGGACTTGTGGCCGGCTGTGGTCCCCCTGGGAGGGGGCTGGGCTGCCTCCTGCCCTGGCACCTTGTGGGCTGCAGCCTCCTCCTGGGTGTGGCACTGGGACGCTCCTGTGCCCTAGCCTGTGGGGCCAAATGTGCCTCTGTGGTGCTCTCCAGGCCTCTCGGGAAACGCTGCATTCTGCAGCCAGATTCCTGAAAAGGAGGGATATTGAACAAATGCTCCAGGTGGATCAGACATGGAGGTTCGGCGAGGGCCTGGTAAGAGCCGCCGCAAATCCCCAGCCTCAGCCTGGAGAAGGCCCCTGAGGGCGGTGCTCAGTGTGTGGGCTGGCAGCTGTACCCCTGCCCGCTGCTGCAGCCAGAGGCTTCGCGGGCTCTTCTCCAGGCTCCCGTGGGCCCGAGGCGGGTGCCCACAGAGCCCCGGCCCGCCGGGGCTGCGGGCCAAAACCACGGTTCCCTGCGTAGCAGCCGGCCCTCTGCCCCCTGCCCTCGGAGCCCTTTGACAGCGG
Organism: Melospiza georgiana; assembly: GCF_028018845.1. NCBI lineage: Eukaryota > Metazoa > Chordata > Aves > Passeriformes > Passerellidae > Melospiza > Melospiza georgiana. Next base: position 3,251,843 of record NC_080436.1, on the reverse strand, counting down.
CTGCTGGCCGCGCCTCAGGGCTCTGCAGCAAGGGGAGGCCAGGGCTGGGCGCAGGTAGCGCCCGGTCCAGGGTCTGAACCCGCGCCAACCCTTCCCTCCTGCCGCTCTCTGCAGCTGGCACAGGACAGGAGCAGAGCGGCTGAGCACCTGCTCCAAGCCCTGCCCTACCTGCAGAGCCCACAGGAGCCCCTGCGAGAGGCGGCCGTCAGGTTCATGGGTGAGCCACGAGCCCGGGCTGCCCTTCCCCTCCCCTACCCGGCCCGCCACAGCTCGGCCCCAGCCCCGCCTGCTGCCCCGGCAGCGCCAGTCGGGCCCGGCGCCGCGGAGCCCCGCCTGGGCTGGGCATTGCTGCTGCCGCCCTCTGGCAGCCGTGCCGTGGGGCGGCAGCGTGTGGCAAGGGCCGGGCTGAGCCCTGCCGGGCCAGCAGCCCGTGCGGCCACAGCGCCGCTGGCAGGGAGCTGTGCCGCTGGGGCCGTGACAGGCTCTATGTTCACAGGCATGGCCGGGCGGCACCTGAGGGGGCAGCAGCAAGAGCTGCAGCTGATCTGCACTGGTGAGTGAGGGCAGCGGGCTGACAGCGGGGGCTGACAGGGGGAGCTGCAAGCCCTAGCCCGGCTGCGGAGGGCTCTGCTCCCGTGGGCAGAGCACACTGACATTTCAGGGCCACATGTGGGATTTGTTGGTTGCAACTTCGGGCTGATCCCCTTGCTCCCTGCTCCCTCCTGGCCATGGCAAGAGCAGACTGGGATGAACCTGGCAGGGGCCTCTCCTCAGCTCCTCGCAGATCTGGCACCTGACCTTGACTCTGTTCCTCTCTCTTGAAGCCCTGGAAGAAATGGCATATGACAGCAGTCCTGCCATCAGAAATCTGTCAGCTGAAGCTGGGTTTGTTCTCCGAGCTGTACAGAGGGCTCCCTACTCCACGTGGCGTAAGCTGCGAGATGAGTTCCGCAGCGCATGGAAGAAACGACCTCGCCTGTGCCACCGAGCCTTGCTGTTCTGCTGGAACTCTGTGTAAAGTTGATCTGGAAGAATCTTGTCTGCTGGGGCCACTAGAGCCAGCAGGGATTTTCTTTTTAATCAAGATTTTTGTTTTCATATTTTAATTTTTCTTTTGTATGTAAATAAAAATATGTATAGTAAACAGACTACTAGGATCTTTTCCTTGCCAGTATTGGCAGGGCTTTGGGGAGGAGGATGAAAAGGGTGCTTGTGCTCAGCCAGCTGCCCAGGCGTGCAGTGCTGCAGGGAAAATGGCCAGAAGGCCCTTGGCCTTTGGTGGTTCTGCTGAAGCCTTTGTGCTGCCCACAGAGCGGCTGGGCAGGGGCCGGAGCTGCGGGGATCCCTGCCAGAGCGGTGCCTGGAGATGGCCACAAGCCCTCTGCCAGGCAGGAAGCGCCATCCGTGTCCTCCTGCCCGTGTGCTGCTGGCTGCCTTGCTGAGGGCTCCCAGGTGCCTCTGGATGGGGCTGCTCTGGAGCTGCTGTGGGGCTGCGGCGCTGCTGCCGGGCAGCTTGGCCGGGCTGGGGCAGCCCCTGAGGGGCTGGGGCGCTGGCGAGCCCTGGGCAATGGGCTGTCAGAGGCCACAAGCAGCCCCCTGGAAGCTGCCTTGTTCCTGCCTGAGTGACTTGCAAGATGGTTCCTGGGCACTCTGGAATTAATAGCATCAGTGTTGTTGGAAACTGAAATGCAGGGAGTTCTCTGATCTTTGGGCCTGTTAGCCAAGGCCTAGAGTGAAACACGGGATTTGAGCTGAGGCCTTGGAAATGGCTTCCAAACTCAGATGCTAGAAGCGAGAATTTGGATTTGTAGTATGAAGCAGAGAAACCTTATGCTAAGTGGAGGAGTTTAGCATTTTAGAGTTTAAGATATAGAAAAAATGAAAGTAGTTGAATCTGTCAACACGAAGTTTAGACTGCAGTGCTGTAGGTTTGTGTGTCAGAACATGATTGCCTAAGAAAGCTTACACTGTAGCAAGAGTCCATGAGATTAAATACTGAAGGATTGGGTCAGAAACATACATATCCTTGTTGGCAATGTTTTATTGGCCAATAAACCCTTTAAAGGTCTTGTAAGTACAAATCTTGTGACCTTCTAAGCCATTCGGTGGGGATGTGAGCCAAACTCACCCTTCCTATCTAGGTAGAAGATAAGAAAAAGAAATGGCATCATCCATAAAGCTCCGAGGTCTTTTCTCTCGCTCGTTCCAAACTCCTTCAAATCCCCCTAAGTGTGATTTAGCTACAAATAGATGACAAGGACTCTTAGTGTTGGCTGTTTGACTCCGTAACAGCTGATTTAGAAACTTTCACATAACACTGTGGGGCTAGGTGCCAGAAATGGATCATTTGAAGAAACTTTCCCAACTGACTTGAATAGAGGTTTTTTGAAGGGTATTTGAGGGGAAACCCTCCCAGCAGAGGTCTGGGCTTTGGCCTAGCTGTGTCCCCTGCTGATTGTGAAGTGTGCCATCAGCTGCAGGGCTTTCTGGGCTAAAAAATGTAATTAAGTCACTTGGACTTGCTCTTTTTGGCCTATAAAAGCTGGACCCAATTTTGGGGCAAATTTGGAGACCTCATCTCTGCGGGAATGGATGAAATAGAATTTTCCCAACTGCTGGGAATGGTTCTCAGTTCCTTAATGTAAAAAGCAATTGCAGATCTGTAAGATGATAAACAATTTAGGCAATGGGTGATGCATCTTTCTGAATCGTTCTCCTTTCTCTTTTACAATACTGATGTAGGTGCACTACCTTGCTTGTTTTTGCTTGTCACTAAAACCAAGAGAATATTTTAATTGAATGTATCATCCAGCACCGTGGTTCCTTCATACTCACGTTAAAGAAGAACATTATTTCCACTGCTGTGTCCTTTAAATCGCCTCAGTCAATTGGCAGAACACCAGGAGGCCCCTGCGCAGCCGGGGTGCTGGGAAGCCCTGAGGAATTGGGTGTCAGAGGGCACAAGCAGCCCCCAGGCAGCCGCCTTGTCCCTGGCACCCGGCTGCTCTGGCGCTTGCCCAGAGCGTCTCCCAGGCCTGCGGCAGAAGCCCTCGAGGCCGGGCCTCAGCAGGAGGGTGGGGGCACGCCTGAGGTGCCCAGGCTGGGCTGGCTGGGCACAGGGAGGGCAAAAATGATCTCTATGCGCCCTCTAGAAATTACTCACACTTTTCCTCAAAAGTAATTTTTTCCCCAAGAGATCACCACAGATCTTCCTGCTCAAATATGCACTACATGTACAAGCACGTATCACCTCCGATTTAATTATTCTCACAGTCCAGGGATTACCTCAACTTGAAAGCCCAAATGTTCATTCCGTGCCCTACAGGTGACACCAGGTAATTCCAGCATTCCTGTGCTAGGAAGTTCGGTCCCTCTAAGCTACTGCAGCTTCACCCCTGGCCAAGTGAAACAATCCCTGGCGCCGAGCCAACGCTGCCCCATGCTCCTCGGTGTGTCTGAGCGCAGGGCAGCCGCGGGGCAGCTCCCCCGGGGCTTCTGGAAGGCCGCCCAGCGCCCGGCCCCGCGGGGCGGCCCCAGCGGGTTCGAGTTGCCGCCCGCGGCTGAGGGGAGCGGCGGGGCGGGGCCGCCCGCGCCTGGGCGGGAAACGCTCCCTGCGGCTGAGGGGAGCGGGCGGCGGCGGCGCAGCGGGGACCGGCCCGGCCCTGCCGTGTCCCTCAGGGCGAGCCCACGGCCCCTCAGCGGCCCTGGCGTCCCTTCAGCCAGCGGCATGTGTGCTCAGCCACACGCGGCGTGCCCGTGTCCCCCTCAAGTGATGCTCCCTTTCCGTCTGTGAAACCGCCGTACCCTGAGGGACACAACAGAAACCCGCCTCCCCTCAGGGACTCTCGGTGGCCTCAGTGGCATGCAGGGCTTCTGCCCTGCCTTCAGTGACACAGAAGGCACCTGCAACCTGTTGGGAAGCCTCAAGTCTGCTCAGTGACCTTTGTGTGCCCTCAGCATTGGGACACCCACCTTTCCCTCAGTGCCCCTCACGTCCCATCAGCAAATCAAGAGGCACCAGCCATCCTGTAGGTGACTCAGTGCGAGTGCAGTGGGTCACGGTGGCCAGGGGCCAGCAGCAGGCAGAAATCCACCAGGGCTGGGGAAAAGGCTCTGCTCAGCTTACAGCATGGGCTGAGGACCGGGAGAGCTCCATTTCCCCCTTGAGATGTTGGAGACAGGGCCTTTCACCCTCCTTATAGGGCTGCCCCTCTCTGCAGGCAGCCAGAGGAGCACGACAGCAACAGGCCGAGGACAGCAAAGCAAAGAGCCAGCCCTGCACACAGGGAGGTGGCCCAGTGCAAAGGCAGCGTGGCACCCTGAAGGTACCTGCCACAATCTCGTGTGTCCCTGCCCTGGGAAAGCCACGAATGCCCTTTGTGACGAGGGCCTTTCTGTGGCCCCTCTAAGCTCAAAGCTGCTGCTCTTCTGGCTCAATGGGGCCTAAAACCACAAAGCTCAGCCTCCCCCACGGCAACAGGAACAAGACTCGGCAGGCAGGCAGTGGAGCTCAATGCCTAAGGCTGAGGGGCCAGGGGCTCCAGTCTGGAGCACAGGGAGGGCACACGCCCAGCCCCACAACTCCTGGCCTCACAGGCCTGAAAGGCTGGGACCAGGGTTCCACGCCTGATTCCAGGGGATCCCTCCAACCGCCCACTGAGGAAGCGCCAGAGCAGCCTGCTGTCAGGATCAAGGCAGCTGCCAGGGGGCTGCTTGTGGCCTCTGACAGCCCATTGCCCAGATCTTGCCAGCGCCCCAGCCCCTCAGGGGCTGCCCCAGCCCGGCCAAGCTGCCTGGCAGCAGCGCCGCAGCCACACAGCAGCTCCAGAGCAGCCCCATCCAGAGGCACCTGGGAGCCCTCAGCAAGGCAGCCAGCAGCACACGGGCAGGAGGACACGGATGGCGCTTCCTGCCTGGCAGAGGGCTTGAGCCATCTCCAGGCACAGCTCTCACAGGGATCCCCGCAGCTCCGGCCCCTGCCCAGCCGCTCTGTGGGCAGCACAAAGGCTTCAGCAGAACCACCAAAGCCCAAGGGCCTTCTGGCTATTTTCCCTGCAGCACTGAACACCTGGGCAGCTGGCTGAGCACAAGCACCCTTTTCATCCTCCTCCCCAAAGCCCTGCCAATACTGGCAAGGAAAAGGTCTTGGTAGTCTGTTTACTATACATATTTTTATTTACATACAAAAGAAAAATTAAAATATGAAAAGAAAGATCTTGATTAAAAAGAAAATCCCTGCTGGCTCTAGTGGCCCCAGCACACAAGAGTCTTCCAGATCAACTTTACACAGAGTTCCAGCAGAACAGCAAGGCTCGGTGGCACAGGCGAGGTAGTTTCTTCCATGCGCTGCGGAACTCATCTCGCAGCTTACGCCATGTGGACTAGGGAGCCCTCTGTACAGCCCGGAGAACAAACCCAGCTTCAGCTGACAGATTTCTGATGGCAGGACTGCTGTCATATGCCATTTCTTCCAGGGCTTCAAGAGAGAGGAACAGAGTCAAGGTCAAGTGCCAGAACTGCGAGGAGCTGAGGAGAGGCCCCTGCCAGGTTCATCCCAGTCTGTTCTTACCATGGCCAGGAGGGAGCAGAGAGCAAGGGGATCAGCCCGAAGTTGCAACCAACAAATCCCACATGTGGCCCTGAAATGTCAGTGTGCTCTGCCCACGGGAGCAGAGCCCTCCGCAGCCAGGCCAGGGCTTGCAGCTCCCCATGTCAGCCCCCGCTGTCAGCCCGCTGCCCTCACTCACCAGTGCAGATCAGCTGCAGCTCTTGCTGCTGCCCCCTCAGGTGCCGCCCGGCCATGCCTGTGAACACAGAGCCTGTCACGGCCCCAGCGGCACAGCTCCCTGCCAGCGGCGCTGCCGGCGCTCTGGCTGCACGGGCTGCTGGCCCGGCAGGGCTCAGCCCGGCCCTTGCCGCACGCTGCCGCCCCAGGGCACGGCTGCCAGAGGGCGGCAGCAGCAATGCCCAGGCCAGGCGGGGCTCCACGGCGCCGGCCCCGACTGGCGCTGCCGGTGCAGCAGGCGGGGCTGGGGCCGAGCTGCGGCGGGCCGGGCCGGGGAGGGGAAGGGCAGCCCGGGCTCGTGGCTCACCCATGAACCTGACGGCCGCCTCTCGCAGGGGCTCCTGTGGGCTCTGAAGGTAGGGCAGGGCTTGGCGCAGGTGCTCAGCCGCTCTGCTCCTGTCCTGTGCCAGCTGCAGAGAGAGGCAGGAGGGAAGGGTTGGCGCGGGCTCAGCCCCGGCCTCCCCTGGCCGCACAGCCCTGAGGCGCGGCCAGCAGCCGCTGGCCAAGGGCTCCCGATGGCAGGGGGCAGAGGGCCGGCTGCTGCCTGGGGAGCTGCCGTGCCGGCCCACAGACCCGCCGGGCCGGGGCTCCATGGGCACCCGGCTTGGGCCCACGGGAGCCTGGAGAAGAGCCCGAGGGGCCTCTGGCTGCAGCAGCGGGCAGGGGTACAGCTGCCAGCCCACACACTGAGAACCGCCCTCAGGGGCCTTCTCCAGGCTGAGGCTGGGGATTTGCGGCGGCTCTTACCAGGCCCTCGCCGAACCTCCATGTCTGATCCACCTGGAGCATTTGTTCAATATCCCTCCTTTTCAGGAATCTGGCTGCAGAATGCAGCGTTTCCCGAGAGGCCTGGAGAGCACCACAGAGGCACAGTTGGCCCCACAGGCCAGGGCACAGGAGCGTCCCAGTGCCACACCCAGGAGGAGGCTGCAGCCCACAAGGTGCCAGGGCAGGAGGCAGCCCAGCCCCCTCCCAGGGGGACCACAGCTGGCCACAAGTCCTCACCTCAGCAACCATCTGATTCTCATCATGGCAGTGGAAGGACAGTGGGACCAGGCTCTGGCGCACATGGGACTTCAAGGCCTTTCTTCCATCTTCTGTTAATAACTCCAGCATCTCTTGAAAGACACACATGCAGCTCAGCTGCACCTGGCTATCATCCTGTATGAAAGGAAGGGCAAAAGACCTCAGCATGAGCTGCTTCAGGCCCCCAGGGCACAGGCCTGCATCTCCACAGGGCACCAAGTGTCCGGGCAGCAGCCAGTGGCCGTGGCTGTGGGCACAGAGCCTTACATGGTCAAAGAGCGGCAGGAGCGCTTCAGCCAGCTGCAGGGCGATGGGGGTGGGTATTGCGGTACCAATATCCATCAGCAAATATCTCAGTAGAAGAATGGTCATCCTGATCATGTTGCTTTCATTTCCCTGCAGGAGCTCCACAAGACTTTCAGTCAGGCTCCACATTTTTTCCGCCTGTGTGGAACACAAGTTTGTAAAAGGCCACCCTGCTGCCACAGTGCCCAGAGGCCAAAGGCCTGTCCCCAAGCAGTGGGGCAGCTGAAGCGGGAGGCAGGAGAGCTGGGAGCAGCTGCCCCAGCGCCCAAAGCCCAGGCAAGGCCAAGCGACTGCGTTGCCCAGCCCCACGCTGCCTGCACAGCTTCAGCCACTGCCCCCTTCTCACCAAGGACGGATTCTTTCCCAGCACTGCGAAGCCTCTGAGTGCCAAGTGACGCCTCTCCCTGTGCTCACTCTGCAAGTTCTCTGACATGATGTCCAGAACACTGTCACTGCATTCCCTCAAGTCCAGGCACTCGAGGACCTGAAAGGCACAGGGCAGTGACAGGGAGCCGGCCGGCAGGAGCCCGGAGCCGCACAGCGCCGGGCCCAGGCAGCAGCACAGGGCACGGGCACTGTCCTGGCAGCTGTGGCTATGAGAGGGCAGAGAGCTGGCAGACAGCTCAGGGAGGTAGTGCACCTGGAGAAGGCATGAGGGGACTTGGAAAGCTGCCAGATGGAGCAAAGTTTCCAGCTTCCCCAGAGAAATGCTTCCCTTCCCACTGCACTGCCATGGCCTCAAAGGCACCCAGGGACCAGCCGGCGTGGCTCGGGAAGCCATGTGATTCATGGGAGAAGGGAAGCCTGGCCACAGGCTGCTTACTTGTTCTGGCCTGAAAACACCCATCTCCACAAGCAAATGCATCAAGGTGATGCTGGTCTTAAGTTTGAGGAGCTCCGGGTGTGCTCGGAGCCCAGTGCCCATAGTGCTGGTGTCTTCCTGCTGGATGCTCTTGGTGAATTTGCAGACGAGCTGTTGGAGAAGGGCAGGAAGCCGGGGGTGTTGCATGGAGTGCTGCACACACGGTGCTGGGCTGAGCAGGGACAGCAGGCCCAGCCCCGGTGGGGGTGGCTGCAGGTACCTGGGCTGTGCTGTGGAAGCAGCCACGGCTGGATTGCTGCTCTTGTGTGCGCTCCAGGGCTGCATCTGGCAAAGAGCGTGCGCAGCCAGAGCTGAGGGGCTGCGGGAGAGGCCGGAGAACACAGCCCAGCCCTGCGCTACCCAGGCAGGGAGAGCCCCGGGATGGCCCAGGGGATGGAGCAGGGCCACTGCGGGGTGTCTGCCCGGCCCCTCTTCCGTCCTGTCCTTGGGCATGTCCCCAGGGCATGGCATGGCATGGCATGGCATGGCATGGCATGACATGGCATGGCATGGCATGGCATGGCATGGCATGGCATGGATGGATGGGGTCAAGCCGGCTGCAGGCACCATTCCTGCGGCCCAGCTCTGCCACTCACCCTCCTGCTGTGGCTGGAATGGCACCACCTCCTCGGTCTCCAGTGCTGGGGCGGCTCCAGGGCCTTCCTCCTCCTCCTCCTCCACCCAGGCAAAGTTTTGCACTCTCGGCACTTTCTGCTCCATATCTCTGATTGGATTTGTTGCAACTTTCAGGAGAGATGCCTTGGAAAAGCTCCAAGTCACCAAGTCCTGCACTTGTGCCTGGGAGGCACCTTCAAGAGAGACACCTCAGGAAGGCTGCAGGACAGCAAGTCCTGCACTCGGTCTAAAGGGCTCCTGCCACAAGGACAGGAGACTCCTGTCAAGGATTGTGGTCTGTCCTCGAGGGGGCCAGCGGCAGTGATGAGAAATGCTTCAGAAAAGTTCTGAGTCACAAAGTCCCAATGTCTGGCCTTGCAGGCTCCTGCAAAAGAGAACCTCGGGAAGGCCACAGATCAGCAAGGCCCGCAGTCTGTCCACGAGGTCACCTTTGGGAGTAACGCCTCAGAAAAGCTCTGGGTGGGACACGAACGAGCGCGCTGTGCGGGGGCTCCTCACGGCACCGCTCTGTCCCGTTCTGTCCCGTCGCGTGCTCCGAGCACTGTGGCCTGCTCCTGTCACCGCCAGCTCCTTTGTCACCACGTGTCACAAAGGGCCCTTGGACACCCGTTCCATGTCACAGTGACCGTGCGGCACCGTGTCACCAAGGGCCCTTGCACACGCTGCCGCCTGCCCTGGGGCGGCCCCCATCCCAGCCAAAGTGGCCCAGGCTGGAAGGAATGCCTGGCCCCAGGTGTCCAAGGCAGCCCCACAGGATCTTTAGGAAGGGCTCAGAGCATCAGCAAACGCTGCCCTGCTCTGCGGGCTCAGGGCAGCAGAAGGAGCCCCCAGGGCTGCCGACGCAGCCGCGCTGGGAAGGGCACGGGCCCTTCCAGGGACGCTGGCACGGCCTCCTTGGGATTCGTCCCGGCCCGTGGCCATCCTAAACCCGCGGGTGTGGCTCGCACAAGGAACGTGTGGGCCTGGGCACCAATGCTGCTCTGAGCCCTGGGGCCCGGGCAACGCTGCCATCAGCAGCTGGGGCAGAGTCCCTGCCCAAGCAGAGCTGCCACCCCCCGAGCCCTGGCAGCGCTGGTGCCCGTCTCCTGCCCCAGAGACCATTGCCCCCAGGGGGCTTCTGTGCCACAGGGAGCCAAAGCCCACGTGCATTGGGGGCTGTGCTCCTTCCTGCAGGGGCTGATGGCCGGAGCACCTGGAGCAACTGCTGGAAATACTTGGTCTCTGTCAGTTGATGCTGCTCCTTCCTGAAAGGAATTTTTCTCATGGAAGGCATTGGCAGTAGCACCATAACACCATCCATTTCTGAGTTTCTCAGGATAATCAGATTTCAATGGAACGCTCTGCTTTTCTGACTCTGTTCCCTGCATTCTGAAAAAAAAAGGATCATCCCAGCCTCTGGTATTCTAGGCTCCGGTCGCTGCCTGTCTTCCTGTGGCAGCTCATTTCCAAACAAAACTGTGGCCCTGCTGAGTGTGGCGATGGATGGCCACAAAGAGGGAGGTTCCCCAGTGAACATCAAGGCAGACACCTGGGGATGTGCAGTGGATAGCCATAACTGTGGCAGGAGAAGCTGTTCTGTGTCTCTGATTATGGCGCTGATGCCCAAAAACTAGGCAAGAAAACAGCCCTCCATGGTATAAGGCCTATGCAGCTGGTATTTGCTTATTCAGTGCCGGGAGTGAGGGGCATTGCTGCACCACAAACTCACTCATCCATTCTTTGAACAGTTCAGGCTTTTATACGTGTTTTACTTCATGTGCACATTACACTTTCCTCACTTCACATTGCGACATATTTTCTAATCCCACCATGATGCAAGCCCTTGTAGCACATGCACGGTTTCTGCACAAGCTGGTCATCAGCCTCCGGTGGTCGTTTTGGATGAAGGCTCATAAGCCTTCCTCGGGCTGGAGCTCTCCACGCCTGCTTCTTGTGCATGCTCTATAGGATTGTCTGCTCAAATAGCCAGTGGTCAGCTTTTGCAGGTAGCTTGTTCTGCTAAATTTGCTGATTTCCAAAAGGTGCTTCATTCACATACCCTGTTACAAAGTAGCTACTTCCTTCTTTACAGCTACAGCTTAATGTTCAGCTCAAGCATTCTCTCCTTGCCTAGGCATCAAGCCCCCCAATTCTTTCACCATTTGCAAAATCTTTGGCAAATATAGTCTTGCTGTAGTCTCAAAATATTTACCTGTTTCAATCCTGTATCTCATTTTTTTTGCTTCCATTTGTGATATGTGGTGGCAGTTTGTTTACAATACCATATACAACATTGGCTCCTCATGCAGGTTCCTAAGAATGGTATTCCAGTTCCTAAAATTCCTACAAAAAGTTGTGCAGCCCAGCTCAGATTAGGTAGCCAAGATATCAGAGTTTCCCTCAAATGTTTGCTCCAAGATGCAATGCCTTGGGTTACAGCAGGGAGTACTTTTGCCTGTTGCCAAATGGCATGGATATCCATTGCTATTTGCCCTGATTGATCGGTATCAGTGCAACAACTGGCATTAATTAGAATACAAACTCCTCCCATTTGGCTGTTACCATTTCTAACACCCTGAGGTTTTGAAAGTCTACTTCTTTTAGTGAGTCTTTTTCTGTTTGTAGTCTTTATAAGGCATCTGCTGTTGAATTAGCAATCAATTAGTTCTGTTTTGGCATAGATGTTTGAAATTTTTCAACGTTTTCTAGTTGTGCAATTCCTAAACTGTCGATTTCTCTGGTGTTTTTCTTAGCTGATTTATGCTGGTTTAGGTTGATTTATGCTCGATTTATGCTTGTCGGTTTTCTGTTTCTCCTGCTGGCTGATTTATGTCTGGGGATAGCTCAGGGATGCCACTTGTTGGTTTCTCGGCTGTTTAGGTGGCCTGGAAAGGCCCAGAGTGGCCTTGGGCAGCCCGGCGCTTCAAAGGACGAGGAGAGACTTCTGATCTTGTTTCGGTCTCAGTGTTTATTAATTGTTTATCTAAAAGATTTTCTTTCAGCCCAACAGAGGTCTGCACAGCAAGCCAGCCATGGGCACACTCCCGCAGCCCCTGGGGCGGTCACTTATCTTTATACCCAAAGTTACGTGTACAATATTTATAATTTTTCTCCAATACCTTCTACTCTTATTAACCGGTGCACTTTTAGTAAAGACCAATCCCAAAGTGCCACCATCACCACAGAAGATGGAGGCCAAGAAGAAGAAGAAGAAGGACAGGACACACCCCAATTCCTCCATCTTACTTCTTTAGACCCCCCTGTACAGAAATACTAAACCCTGTGTATTATACTCTAACTAACTTATCCCTTCACCATTCACCCAGTGAAATCCTCCCAGTCCTCATACAGGTGTCATCTCCTGTGTAGGATCAAAGTCCTGCCACCAGACACTTCTGGCAACATTCCAGGACTCCCGAGCCCCCCAAGGGTGGTCTCGGTCTCTGCACCTCAGTCCTGAGGTGCTGAGATCCCACACTAAACGTGGGAGCTAAGCCCTCACAAAACTGTGAAAACTGTTGCTGTATCACACCACTGGGTTACTGGGTGTTCTCTTAGTGAGCCTGTTCTTCCACAGTCCTTCAATAATACCTGTGATTTTATGAGTTTGATTAATACCTGTAACCAAGGGATAAGGCATCCCATGTACATTGGCCAGTCCAGTTACCTGCTAATTGTTTTAAAGCTATTCCATTCCCACAAAGGCACCCAGATGCATCAGGAAGAAGGCAGTTGGTGTTAATTCTCACTGACTTGTTTCCCGTATGTCTATCAAAGAGACAGTTTTTCCATGATCACTCACTGGCTGAGTGCCTGTGACTCACCCAGCTGTGTTACTGCTAAAGCTGCCGAGGTTTGTTCCAGGACTTGTTCAGCCCTGTGTATCTGTGACTGGCTCGTTGAGAGGCTGTAACTGGAAAAGGGGCTTTCCCAAGAAGATCCTGCCTGTCTACACTGAGCACTGGCATTGTGGAAGCTGTGGGGGTTCAAATCTGACCAATTGCTGGATGGTAGCCCTGGTAAGGGAAGCTTCCATTGTTGCACCTCTCCACAAAGCCTGCAGTCCCTGAGTCCTGTAAAATGAGCTATGCTTCCTATTAGTGTTACACAGGTGTTAACAACACAGGCACTGACAGTGTAACCAATGAAAAAGACAGTGAAATACAATGTGAATTACATGGCTTAGGAGTGAATTTCCGTTTTAGTCCATGATCCCCAACAGGTTTGTTCGTCCAGGGGTTAGTTGGTGATTTCTTGAATCAAGAAGATTGAAGGGGTGTAGTGATTCCAGGCAGGTCTTTCCTTTACTCAGATGCATAAAGGTAGTCAGGAGCACTTGGAACAGTCCATCCTACTTTTCCTGCAGAGGATCACCTGAAAAATTCTTAACACACACCCAGCCACCCGGATCAATTGCATGCAATTCATGATCTGGCTGCTTAAATTGATTCTCAAACACCGTACTAAACTTCTGGTGGAATTGTTTGCTTTTAGCCAGTAAATAGTCATAGATATATTGACTACCATCTTGAGCCCAATTTTCATCATGAGTGACATTTAATCCTTAAGGTCTGCCATGAAGCATTTCAAATGGGCTTTTACTTTGGAGGTATGTTTTATTGAGTCTGATAAAGGCAACAGGTAGAGCTTGATACCAAAATGAATGCACTTCTTGCCAAATTTTAGCTATCCATACTTTGATCATATGATTCAGCCTTTCTACTTGACTGCTAGCTTGCGTTCTCTAGGGCATGTGAAGCTGCCATTGGATTCCTAATGCATTGCCGGCAGCTTGCAGCATTTGAGATGGCACAGGAATGAGATCCTCTGTCAGAGGATATTTCTCTAGGTGCACCAAACCTAGGTATGACTTCATTCGACAATATTTTTATTAATTCACTAGCTTTCTTTGTCCTACAAGGGAACGCTTCTGGCCACCCAGAGAAAGTATCAGGAAGTACCAGCAAATATTAGAAACCTCCCTTTCTTGAGACTCCAGCAAAGTCTATTTGCCACAAGTCTCCAGGAAAAGCTCCTCTGCTCAAAACCCCTTGTTCTAGCCTGACTGTTGGATTTGCATTATTCTTCAAACAAGTCACACATTGTGATGATCCTTCTTTAATAGTGTTCTGCATGTCAGGGCCTGCAATACTTACCTTTAGGTATTGGTTTCTGCTCCCCAGCCAGTCTTATCGTGTTCAGATTTCACATACTGTCTCATTTACTTTCCTGGTATTATGAGTTGACCTGTTTCTAATTGTCCCCAACCATTTTCTGAACATTTTCCTTTACTTTCATTAATCCATTTACAATGAGAAGGTTGGTATCTTATGGCTGCTTAGTTGATACTGCAGTAGGTATTAGAGCTGCAACAAGTGGTTCATTTCTTTCAGCAGCGATTTGAGCTTCATAATGTGCAAATCTGTCACCTGCTTCCAGGAGGGTGTTACCTTTAGAGTGCCCTCAGCAATGCACAGTTGCCACGTGCAATGGGAGCTCCACCGCCTCGGGGAGCCTGAGGATTTCAGCTGCATATTTGGCCATCTTCTCTTGTGCAGTCAGGAGTTCTCTTTCTCTCCATATGGCTCCGTGGGCATGAACAATTCCATAGGCATGTTTGGAATCAGTGCAAACATTAACTTCCCTTCCTTTTGCCACTTCTAATGCCAGAGGGAGGGCTATCAGCTCAGCCTCTTGTGCTGAGGTTCCTGCTGGAAATGGCTTTGACTCTATTACCTCCGAGACTGTGCTCACAGTGTAGCCCGCCATTCGCACTCCCTGCCTCCCAAAACTGCTGCCATCACAGCAGCAGTTCATGGCTGAACCAGTTCATGGCATCTGGGAGCGGCTGTTCCTCTGGAGTTTGGCGGCTGGAGCGCACAGCTTCCATGGTCTCTGGGCAGTTGTGTACTGCAGGTTCAGCTTTGGACTTTCCTTGCAGAAAAGAGGCAGGGTTAACAATATTGGTCACTTGATTCCAGTATCATCGGATTTGGCCAGGACTGCTTGGTAGTTCAGGAACCTCGAGGAAGACAGTCAATGTTTCCCTTTCTGATCTAAAACAGCTGACACTGTGTGTGACACTGAGACACTCATCTTTTGTCCTATGTAAACTTCCTTGCTTCTTCAATGTTCATGATCACTGCTGCTACTGCCCTGAGGCAGGAAAGCCAGCCCTTTCTCACAGTATTGAGTCATTTTGAAATCAGGCCACTGCCCTTTTGTTAGGACCCAGGTGTTGTGCCAGAACCTCTAAAGTTATTCTCTCTCTCACACTGGGAATAACCATAAAGGCTTGCTCTTGTCAGGCAGCCCCACAGCAGGGGCCCCTCATGAGTTTGCACTTCAGCTCCTCAAAGGCCCTTCTCAATTCGGGGGTCCATATCACAGTAGTTTTAGAAATTTTCACCAATTTGTCTGAAGGTTTTGTCCTGCTTTAGGGCAAATTTGGTAGAGAACCTCCAAAGGAGGGCCCCTCCCAAAAGAAAACCCACACGGCCGCTCCCCCCAACCGGTTTGGGAAAAAATTCCTCGGAGAGAAGGGGAAAGAACCTGTTTATTTGACAGGCACAGCACCCCCCAGCACACAAAATGAACAATACCGGATGACACCGCTCGGAGAAAGATGACAAAATCAGAAAGTCTCTTTCGGGGGTGGTTGCTCTGTTCTCAGTCCCTGCGGTGCTGGGGCAGCTGCTGCAGCCAAACGGTGCAAACCCTGGGTGTTCCCAGGTCCCAGTCTGGAGCAGGTTCGAGATGGTCACAGAAACAGGAGAGGAGAAACAGTCCAGGAAGAAATTTGGACTGTTTAGCTAAACTAGCTAATAAGCAGAAGCAAAAGCAAAAGCGAGAGCAGAGAGACAGCAAGCAAAGTAGAAAAGCCTAAAGCTAAAAGCAAAAAGCAAAAACAGCCCTATGTACTGCCCGTCTCTGTGTCCCTGATAAGAGAAACCCAAACCAAACTTCCACTCGTCAGAGACACTCTTAAAGACACAGAACACATGAATGGGGATACAAGCATCATAACGTCACCCCAGGACAGGTTTCATGATCAATCTGTAGCTGTATATGCGCTGTTGGCACCAAGCTGTCATTCCAAGGAGAGCAGGAAGTTATCTTACGGTTTGTGGTCGAGGTGCCTGGCAAATTGCTTCCTTCCGGACAGCTCCCAAAGACCGTAGTCCTCCCAAGACCCCATATCCTCTTGTTGCTTGTTGTATTGTGTTCTGATTTGTTGTATTGCATTAAGCTGTACTTTGGTTTGCTGCAGTTGCTCCCTGTTACAGTGCTTCTGCCCCCATTGCCTCCTCCCTCCTTTTTAATGTCAATCTCGCTGCCTCCTCCCCTGGTTCTCAGACAACTGCCTTGTCATCCCCTCAAGCTCTCCCCTGTGTCCTGTCTGTCACTCCACAGCCCATCCCTTCCCTCCAGAAACTTCTTCCAAGGGCGTCGAGTGATAGGTTCAGGCACTGGGACCCCTCCCCCGGCTTACCCCCATTGGTTCCCCTATATGTCTGTTTCCCTGCTGCCCACGCCCTCCTGTAATTCCATTGGCAGATGGGCGATCCCCTCCCCTGTTCCCTCGCCCCTTGATAACACCTTGCACAGCCCAGCTCTCTGTCTGCAGTTGGCTGGATCCCCTGGGGTTGCAGATCTGCTTGGAGCTCTCTAATAAAGCTGGACTTTGCCCCCAGCTGGAGTCCCCTCTCCTTCTCCTTGATTTGGCCCCAGCTTGGTCTGTGGCTGCTTTGAACCTCCTCGGCCTCTGCTATCTTGGCCCCTGCCTCTGCTTCATCCATGCCCACGTCCTCTCCCTGATGCTGATCCAGAGCTGCCACCATGGCTGCAGGTAGTTCTTCTTCTTTTTCTGTGTCTTTATTATCATACAGCCTCTATGCTTTTTTCATTAATGCCTTTAAGTCTCTCTTTACAGGCTCTTTCTGCTTCTGAAGTTTCTGCCTGACATCTGGGCTAAAATGCCCAAACATCAGGGAAATGAACTGCTGTTTTCCCATATTCATCCAGGGATCCAGGGCTGTGTGTTTATGTGCAGCTGCTCAGAGCCTGTCCACAAAGTCAGTGGGTGACTCGTGCTGTCCCTGTGTAACATTATCTATTACTGAACAATTTATTGCTTTTGGAAAGGTATTTTTTAATTCAAATTTGACTAGTTCCTGGTATCTGGTTAACATTGCACAGCTGCCTGCATCATTTGGGTCCCACAAAGGATTTACAGTAGGAAACAACTGGTGCACTGTACCTTGTCGGGCCCACTAGCAATTTGTCCCTGCACATGGGCTCTGGCTGTCTTTATCACCAACTCTTTTGCTGGTTTTCTTAGCACTATCAGCATGAAATCACTATCACCTCAGTTTGGGTCTTGATTCTTGACTATGAACTCAAATCATTTTGCTACTTTGCAGGGGTTTTCAATATCCATTTTAATTTTTCCTGCCCACTCTTGAGGTCACTAGTAGAAAAGCAGATGTTCACCCACATGGCTTCACCTGGGGGACCCACTAATTGCCTTAAGGGGGTGACTAAAGGCACAGCTTTGTTGGTTTGATTCCTTGTGTTGGTTGTCTCTGAAATTGTCCCCTCACCAGGATTATTCATCTCATCCTCACTGCCATTTGGATTTAATTCAGGGGGCGGAGTGCTTGGGTGAGGGGGAATGTACCCGAGCTGGCCTGGGGTAACTCGGCTGTAAGGCTTGGACACCTAGAAATCAATTTCCTCGTGCTTTTTAGCCAATTTCAAACATCTCTGCCCTATGCTACATGCAGAACAACATGGCTTTATTTCCTGCCTGTTACCTCTTTCCAAAGTTAGGACTAAAGGGTCCTGTGGGACCAAATCAAAGCCACATTCTTTCTGCCACTCAAGTTTATTCTTCAGGGAAAAAAAACATGTCTGCATATATCACTTGATCTCATTTTTCTTCTTTTCTTCAAAATAACATCAACTGTCAGAATGTATGATAATTTAAAGTTCCATTAGGTGGTCACTTTTCACCACTTTCTAACAAATACCAAGGCTACCATTGGGTAGAGTATTTAATCAGATTAGCTTTCCTTGAAAAAATTACCCTCTGTGATGCCTCCCAAATATTTCTCATGTGCTAAAATACATTCTAGTGAACTCTTTGTAATAACATCTTTACTTCTTAGGTTATTCATTCTTAATGCTATCTAAATTTCCAAACTTATCAGTATGTGTTAGTACTTCTCTTTTCCTGCTCTTTATGCCCTGTATACTGCACCTAACACACACTGCGTGTCTCTGAGTCACCCAGCACCAATGTTCTTTTTTATAGTCCTAACAAGCAATGGACACAAAAGGATTACACGTTCCACACAATCTACAAGGAACTGGGGTATGATTGGA
Source organism: Melospiza georgiana (assembly GCF_028018845.1). Classification (NCBI taxonomy): domain Eukaryota; kingdom Metazoa; phylum Chordata; class Aves; order Passeriformes; family Passerellidae; genus Melospiza; species Melospiza georgiana. Next base: position 3,233,862 of record NC_080436.1, on the reverse strand, counting down.
GATAAAACAAGTTTCTTACAACACTGCCTAAAATAATACTCAGGAGTAGATGCTCATGTAAACCTAGAGTTCACAATCCTTGAGTTTTTATGTAGTGGCTAAAAGCTTGGGTGACTGCTCGATGTTGTTCAAACACTTCTCAATCTCAGACGGGCTTGGTGCTGTGCCCGTTTCCCTGGGGTGTTGCAGTTCATGTTTATTTATCAGCTATGGTATAATAGTTTGTTTTAATGTACCCCATGTTTTCCCCAAGTTGGTTTACCCCTAGGTTTTTCCCTCCCTCAAAGCTGTCCCTCATGCCATGCCCCACTCTTTGTTCCAGCTCCTTCCCTGCCTGCGAAGGTGACCCAGCTCTTCGTTCCTGAACCTTCCCTGTCACTTTTGTATTGGACCAATCCCTGGCTGCACCACGCCTTTGGAATTCCCCTATTGCAGGAACCCCACTGGCCCATGGGACCTACCCTCTCCTCCCATCTGTCCTAATTAGTCCCAAGCAACTGATGGGATCCCCTCGCTCCTCCCTTGCAGATTCCTTCTTGCTCAATTGTTTGTATCCACCCCCTGAGCTGCACCCCTATAAAATCCTGTGCACAGAAGTGCTCGTGGCTCTTTCCTTCTAAATCCCTCCCTTGGAATAAACCTTTGCCTGTGGAACCTCAGAATGGAAGTGCCTCCTTCTTCTCTTCTGCCTGGTGCGTGCCGCAGTTCTCAGATCCTGAACCACTGAGCAGTGGCTCAGCAGCTTCAGCCGCAGGCAGAACCCACGCCTTGGCCGTTCCCCACTCCTGGCACAGCGCCGCAGTTTTCCCAAGAGCCAGCCTGGGCTCCGCTGGGCTGCGTCAATGGGGAACCTGTGCCAGTGCCGACTGTGCTCTGGGTGAAAAATCTTTTCCTGATATGGAAATGAAACTTGCCCTGTCCCAGCTCCCTGCCCTTTTCTCCAGTCCTGTCACTGGTCCCAACAGTGACGGGAGCTGCAGCAGCCCCTCTGATTGCCCTCAGGAGGATGTTGAAGACCACAGCGATGCCCTTTACTCTCCTCCAGGCTGAACAGACTAGAGTGGCCTCAGCTGCACCTAGGGCTTCCCCTCCAGACCACGCTTGATCCTTGCAGTCCTCCTTTGCATTCTGGCTAATGGCTTAATGTATTTGTATATTGTGGTGCCGAAAACTGCACCTGTCTGCTTACAGCGCTTCTCTTGGCTGCTGCTTCAGGGTGTGGGCACCATAATCAGAGACACAGAACAGCTTTTCCTCCCAGAGTTATCCTTATTCTTTGAACTTCCCTGTGTCTGCCTTCATGTTCACTGTGGAACCGCTCTATTTGTGGCTGCCCATTCCTGTGCTCAGCAGGGACACAGTTTTGTTTGGACATGAGCTGCCACCGCCAGACAGACAGCAACTGAAGACAAGAATATCAGAGCCTGCGCAGATTCTATTTTTGCCAGAATGCAGGAAAGAGAGTGAGAAAAACACAACGTTCCACTGAAATTTGGTTGTCCTGAGAAACTCAGAAGCTGTTGGTGTTGTGGTACTACTGCCAGTCCCTTCCATGAGAAGAATTCCTTTCAGGAAAATGCAAAATCATCTGACAGAGACAAAGTATTTCCAGCAGTTGCTCCAGGTGCTCCGGCCATCAGCCCCTGCAGGAAGGAGCACAGCCCCCAAGGCACGTGGGCTTTGGCTCCCTGTGGCACAGAAGCCCCCCGGGGGCACAGGTCTCTGGGGCAGGAGACGGGCACCAGCGCTGCCAGGGCTCGGGGGGTGGCAGCTCTGCTTGGGCAGGGACTCTGCCCCAGCTGCTGATGGCAGCGCTGCCCGGGCCCCAGGGCTCAGAGCAGCATTGGTGCCCAGGCCCACACGTTCCTTGTGCGAGTCACACCCGCGGGTTTAGGATGGCCACGGGCCGGGACGAGTCCCAAGGAGGCCGTGCCAGCGTCCCTGGAAGGGCCCGTGCCCTTCCCAGCGCGGCTGCGTCGGCAGCCCTGGGGGCTCCTTCTGCTGCCCTGAGCCCGCAGAGCAGGGCAGCGTTTGCTGATGCTCTGAGCCCTTCCTAAAGATCCTGTGGGGCTGCCTTGGACACCTGGGGCCAGGCATTCCTTCCAGCCTGGGCCACTTTGGCTGGGATGGGGGCCGCCCCAGGGCAGGCGGCAGCGTGTGCAAGGGCCCTTGGTGACACGCTGCAGCACGGTCACTGTGACATGGAACGGGTGTCCAAGGGCCCTTTGTGACACATGGTGACAAAGGAGCTGGCGGTGACAGGAGCAGGCCACAGTGCTCGGAGCACGCGAGGTGACAGGACGGGACAGAGCGGTGCCGTGAGGAGCCCCCACACAGAGCACTCGTTCATGTCCCGCCCAGAGCTTTTCTGAGGCGTTACTCCCAAAGGTGACCTCGTGGAAAGACTGCGGGCCTTGCTGATCTGTGGCCTTCCCGAGGTTCTCATTTGTAGAAGCCTGCGAGGCCATACTGGGGGATTTGGTGACTCAGAACTTTTCTGAAGCATTTCTCATCACTGTCGCTGGCCCCCTCGAGGACGGACCACAATCCTTGACAGGAGTCTCCTGTCCTTGTGGCAGGAGCCCTTTAGACCGAGTGCAGGACTTGCTGTCCTGCAACCTTTCTGAGGCGTCTCTCTTGAAGGTGCCTCCCAGGCACAAGTGCAGGACTTGGTGACTTGGAGGTTTTCCAAGGCATCTCTCCTGCAAGTGTCCACAAATCCAATCAGAGATATGGAGCAGAGAGTGCTGAGAGTGCAAAACTTTGCCTGGGTGGAGGAGGAGGAGGAAGAAGGCCCTAGAGCCGCCCCAGCACTGGAGACCGAGGAGGTGGTGCCATTCCAGCCACTGCAGGAGGGTGAGTGGCAGAGCTGGGCCGCAGGAATGGTGCCTGCAGCCGGCTTGACCCCATCTATCCATGCCATGCCATGCCATGCCATGCCATGCCATGCCATGCCATGCCATGCCATGCCATGCCCTGGGGACATGCCCAAGGACAGGACGGAAGAGGGGCCGGGCAGACACCCCGCAGTGGCCCTGCTCCATTCTCTGGGCCATCCCGGGGCTCTCCCTGCCTGGGCAGCGCAGGGCTGGGCTGTGTTCTCCGGCCTCTCCCGCAGCCCCTCAGCTCTGGCTGCGCTCGCTCTTTGCCAGATGCAGCCCTGGAGCGCACACAAGTGCAGGAATCCAGCCGTGGCCGCTTCCACAGCACAGCCCAGGTACCTGCAGCCACCCCCACCGGGGCTGGGCCTGCTGTCCCTGCTCAGCCCAGCACCGTGTGTGCAGCACTCCATGCAACACCCCCGGCCTCCTGCCCTTCTCCTGCAGCTCGTCTGCAAATTCACCAAGAGCATTCTGAAGGAAAACACCAGCACTATGGGCACTGGGCTCCGAGCACACCTGGAGCTCCTCAAACTAAAGACCAGCGTCACCCCGATGCATTTGCTTGTGGAGAAGGGTGTTTTCAGGCCAGAGCAAGTAAGCAGCCTGTGGCCAGGCTTCAATTCTCCCATGAATCACATGGCTTCCCAAGCCACGCCTGCTGGTCCCTGGGTGCCTTTGAGGCCATGGCAGTGCAGTGGGAAGGGAAGCATTTCTCTGGGGAAGCTGGAAACTTTGCTCCATCTGGCAGCTTTCCATGTCCCCTCATGCCTTCTCCAGGTGCACTACCTCCCTGAGCTGTCTCCCAGCTCTCTGCCCTCTCACAGCCACAGCTTCCAGGACGGTGCCCGTGCCCTGTGTTGCTGCCTGGGCCCGGCCCTGTGTGGCTCCGGGCTCCTGCCGGCCTGGTCCCTGTCACTGCCCTGTGCCTTTCAGGTCCTCGAGTGCCTGGTCTTGAGGGAATGCAGTGACAGTGTTCTGGACATCATGTCAGAGAACTTGCAGAGTGAGCACAGGGAGAGGCGTCACTTGGCACTCAGAGGTTTCAGAGTACTGGGAAAGAATCCCTCCTTGGTGAGAAGGGGGCAGTGGCTGAAGCTGTGCAGGCAGCGTGGGGCTGGGCAACGCAGTCGCTTGGCCTTGCCTGGGCTTTGGGCGCTGGGGCAGCTGCTCCCAGCTCTCCTGCCTCCCGCTTCAGCTGCCCCAGTGCTTCGGGACAGGCCTTTGGCCTCTGGGCCCTGTGGAAGCAGGGTGGCCTTTCACAAACTTGTGTTCCACACAGGCGGAAAAAATGTGGAGCCTGACTGAAAGTCTTGTGGAGCTCCTGCAGGAAAATGAAAGCAACATGATCAGGATGACCATTCTTCTACTGAGATATTTGCTGATGGATATTGGTACCGCAATACCCACCCCCATCGCCCTGCAGCTGGCTGAAGCGCTCCTGCCGCTCTTTGACCATGTAAGGCTCTGTGCCCACAGCCACGGCCACTGGCTGCTGCCCGGACACTTGGTGCCCTGTGGAGACGCAGGCCTGTGCCCTGGGGGCCTGAAGCAGCTCATGCTGAGGTCTTTTGCCCTTTTTTTCATATAGGATGATAGCCAGGTTCAGCTGAACTGCATGTGTGTCTTTCAAGAGATGCTGGAGTTATTAACAGAAGACGGAAGAAAGGCCTTGAAGTCCCATGTGCGCCAGAGCCTGGTCCCACTGTCCTTCCACTGCCATGATGAGAATCAGATGGTGGCTGAGGTGAGGACTTGTGGCCGGCTGTGGTCCCCCTGGGAGGGGGCTGGGCTGCCTCCTGCCCTGGCACCTTGTGGGCTGCAGCCTCTTCCTGGGTGTGGCACTGGGACGCTCCTGTGCCCTAGCCTGTGGGGCCAACTGTGCCTCTGTGCTGCTCTCCAGGCCTCTCGGGAAACGCTGCATTCTGCAGCCAGATTCCTGAAAAGGAGGGATATTGAACAAATGCTCCAGGTGGATCAGACATGGAGGTTCGGCGAGGGCCTGGTAAGAGCCGCCGCAAATCCCCAGCCTCAGCCTGGAGAAGGCCCCTGAGGGCGGTGCTCAGTGTGTGGGCTGGCAGCTGTACCCCTGCCCGCTGCTGCAGCCAGAGGCTTCGCGGGCTCTTCTCCAGGCTCCCGTGGGCCCGAGGCGGCTGCCCACAGAGCCCCGGCCCGCCGGGGCTGCGGTCCAAAACCACGGTTCCCTGCGTAGCAGCCGGCCCTCTGCCCCCTGCCCTCGGAGCCCTTGGCCAGCGGCTGCTGGCCGCGCCTCAGGGCTCTGCAGCAAGGGGAGGCCGGGGCTGAGCCCGCGCCAACCCTTCCCTCCTGCCGCTCTCTGCAGCTGGCACAGGACAGGAGCAGAGCGGCTGAGCACCTGCGCCAAGCCCTGCCCTACCTGCAGAGCCCACAGGAGCCCCTGCGAGAGGCGGCCGTCAGGTTCATGGGTGAGCCACGAGCCCGGGCTGCCCTTCCCCTCCCCTCCCCGGCCCGCCACAGCTCGGCCCCAGCCCCGCCTGCTGCCCCGGCAGCACCAGCCGGGCACGGCGCCGTGGAGCCCCGCCTGGCCTGGGCATTGCTGCTGCCGCCCTCTGGCAGCCGTGCCCTGGGGCGGCAGCGTGTGGCAAGGGCCGGGCTGAGCCCTGCCGGGCCAGCAGCCCGTGCGGCCAAAGCGCCGCTGGCAGGGAGCTGTGCCGCTGGGGCCGTGACAGGCTCTGTGTTCACAGGCATGGCCAGGCGGCACCTGAGGGGGCAGCAGCAAGAGCTGCAGCTGATCTGCACTGGTGAGTGAGGGCAGCGGGCTGACAGCGGGGGCTGACAGGGGGAGCTGCAAGCCCTAGCCCGGCTGCGGAGGGCTCTGCTCCCGTGGGCAGAGCACACTGACATTTCAGGGCCACATGTGGGATTTGTTGGTTGCAACTTCGGGCTGATCCCCTTGCTCCCTGCTCCCTCCTGGCCATGGCAAGAGCAGACTGGGATGAACCTGGCAGGGGCCTCTCCTCAGCTCCTCGCAGATCTGGCACCTGACCTTGACTCTGTTCCTCTCTCTTGAAGCCCTGGAAGAAATGGCATATGACAGCAGTCCTGCCATCAGAAATCTGTCAGCTGAAGCTGGGTTTGTTCTCCGGGCTGTACAGAGGGCTCCCTACTCCACGTGGCGTAAGCTGCGAGATGAGTTCCGCAGCGCATGGAAGAAACGACCTCGCCTGTGCCACCGAGCCTTGCTGTTCTGCTGGAACTCTGTGTAAAGTTGATCTGGAAGACTCTTGTCTGCTGGGGCCACTAGAGCCAGCAGGGATTTTCTTTTTAATCAAGATTTTTGTTTTCATATTTTAATTTTTCTTTTGTATGTAAATAAAAATATGTATAGTAAACAGACTACTAGGATCTTTTCCTTGCCAGTATTGGCAGGGCTTTGGGGAGGAGGATGAAAAGGGTGCTTGTGCTCAGCCAGCTGCCCAGGTGTTCAGTGCTGCAGGGAAAATGGCTAGAAGCCCCTTTGCCTTTGGTGCTTCTGCTGAAGCCTTTGTGCTGCCCACAGAGCGGCTGGGCAGGGGCCGGAGCTGCGGGGATCCCTGCCAGAGCGGAGCCTGGAGATGGCCACAAGCCCTCTGCCAGGCAGGAAGCGCCATCCGTGTCCTCCTGCCCGTGTGCTGCTGGCTGCCTTGCTGAGGGCTCCCAGGTGCCTCTGGATGGGGCTGCTCTGGACCTGCTGTGGGGCTGGGGCGCTGGCAAGCCCTGAGCAATGGGCTGTCAGAGGCCACAAGCAGCCCCCTGGCAGCTGCCTTGATCCTGACAGCAGGCTGCTCTGGCGCTTCCTCAGTGGGCGGTTGGAGGGATCCCCTGGAATCAGGCGTGGAACCCTGGCCCCAGCCTTTCAGGCCTGTGAGGCCAGGAGTTTTGGGGCTGGGCGTGTGCCCTCCCTGTGCTCCAGACTGGAGCCCCTGGCCCCTCAGCCTTAGGCATTGAGCTCCACTGCCTGCCTGCCGAGTCTTGTTCCTGTTGCCGTGGGGGAGGCTGAGCTTTGTGGTTTTAGGCCCCATTGAGCCAGAAGAGCAGCAGCTTTGAGCTTAGAGGGGCCACAGAAAGGCCCTCATCACAAAGGGCATTCGTGGCTTTCCCAGGGCAGGGACACATGAGATTGTGGCAGGTACCTTCAGGGTGCCACGCTGCCTTTGCACTGGGCCACCTCCCTGTGTGCAGGGCTGGCTCTTTGCTTTGCTGTCCTCGGCCTGTTGCTGTCGTGCTCCTCTGGCTGCCTGCAGAGCTGCCACCGCCAGACAGAAAGCAACTGAAGACAAGAATATCCGAGGCTGCACAGATTCTATTTTTGCCAGAATGCAGGAAAGAGAGTGAGAAAAGCACAACGTTCCACTGAAATTTGATTGTCCTGGGAAACTCAGAAGCTGGTGGTGTTGTGGTACTATTGCCAATCCCTTCCATGAGAAGAATTCCTTTCAGGAAAATGCAAAATCATCTGACAGAGACAAAGTATTTCCAGCAGTTGCTCCAGGTGCTCCGGCCATCAGCCCCTGCAGGAAGGAGCACAGCCCCCAAGGCACGTGGGCTTTGGCTCCCTGTGGCACAGAAGCCCCCCGGGGGCACAGGTCTCTGGGGCAGGAGACGGGCACCAGCGCTGCCAGGGCTCGGGGGGTGGCAGCTCTGCTTGGGCAGGGACTCTGCCCCAGCTGCTGATGGCAGCGCTGCCCGGGCCCCAGGGCTCAGAGCAGCATTGGTGCCTGGGCCCACACGTTCCTTGTGCGGGCCACACCCGCGGGTTTAGGATGGCCACGGGCCGGGACGAGTCCCAAGGAGGCCGTGCCAGCGTCCCTGGAAGGGCCCGTGCCCTTCCCAGCGCGGCTGCGTCGGCAGCCCTGGGGGCTCCTTCTGCTGCCCTGAGCCCGCAGAGCAGGGCAGCGTTTGCTGATGCTCTGAGCCCTTCCTAAAGATCCTGTGGGGCTGCCTTGGACACCTGGGGCCAGGCATTCCTTCCAGCCTGGGCCACTTTGGCTGGGCTGGGGGCGGCCCCAGGGCAGGCGGCAGCATGTGCAAGGGCCCTTGGTGACACGGTGCCGCACGGTCACTGTGACATGGAACGGGTGTCCAAGGGGCCTTTGTGACACGTGGTGACAAAGGAGCTGGCCGTGACAGGAGCAGGCCACAGTGCTTGGAGCAGGCGACGGGACAGAACGGGACAGAGCGGTGCCGTGAGGAGCCCCCGCACAGCGCGCTCGTTCATGTCCCACCCAGAGCTTTTCTGAGGCGTTACTCCCAAAGGTGACCTCGTGGAAAGACTGCGGGCCTTGCTGATCTGTGGCCTTCTCGAGGTTCTCTTTTGCAGGAGCCTGCGAGGCCAGACTGTGGGACTTTGTGACTCAGAACATTTCTGAAGCATTTCTCATCACTGCCGCTGGCCCCCTCGAGGACAGACCACAATCCTTGACAGGAGTCTCCTGTCCTTGTGGCAGGAGCCCTTTAGACCGAGTGCAGGACTTGCTGTCCTGCAACCTTCCTGAGGCGTCTCTCTTGAAGGTGCCTCCCAGGCACAAGTGCAGGACTTGGTGACTTGGAGCTTTTCCAAGGCATCTCTCCTGCAAGTGTCCACAAATCCAATCAGAGATATGGAGCAGAGAGTGCCGAGAGTGCAAAACTTTGCCTGGGTGGAGGAGGAGGAGGAGGAAGAAGGCCCTAGAGCCGCCCCAGCACTGGAGACCGAGGAGGTGGTGCCATTCCAGCCACTGCAGGAGGGTGAGTGGCAGAGCTGGGCCGCAGGAATGGTGCCTGCAGCCGGCTTGACCCCATCTATCCATGCCATGCCATGCCATGCCATGCCATGCCATGCCATGCCATGCCATGCCATGCCATGCCATGCCCTGGGGACATGCCCAAGGACAGGACGGAAGAGGGGCCGGGCAGACACCCCGCAGTGGCCCTGCTCCATCCCCTGGGCCATCCCGGGGCTCTCCCTGCCTGGGCAGCGCAGGGCTGGGCTGTGTTCTCCGGCCTCTCCCGCAGCCCCTCAGCTCTGGCTGCGCTCGCTCTTTGCCAGATGCAGCCCTGGAGCGCACACAAGTGCAGCAATCCAGCCGTGGCCGCTTCCACAGCACAGCCCAGGTACCTGCAGCCACCCCCACCGGGGCTGGGCCTGCTGTCCCTGCTCAGCCCAGCACTGTGTGTGCAGCACTCCATGCAACACCCCCTGCTTCCTGCCCTTCTCCTACAGCTCGTCTGCAAATTCACCAAGAACATCCAGCAAGAAGACACCAGCACTATGGGCACTGGGCTCCGAGCACACCCGGAGCTCCTCAAACTTAAGACCAGCGTCACCCTGATGCATTTGCCTGTGGAGAAGGGTGTTTTCAGGCCAGAACAAGTAAGCAGCCTGTGGCCAGGCTTCCATTCTCCCATGAATCACATGGCTTCCTGAGCCACGCCTGCTGGTCCCTGGGTGCCTTTGAGGCCATGGCAGTGCAGTGGGAAGGGAAGCATTTCTCTGGGGAAGCTGGAAACTTTGCTCCATCTGGCAGCTTTCCAAGTCCCCTCATGCCTTCTCCAGGTGCACTACCTCCCTGAGCTGTCTCCCAGCTCTCTGCCCTCTCATAGCCACAGCTGCCAGGACAGTGCCCGTGCCCTGTGCTGCTGCCTGGGCCCGGCCCTGTGCGGCTCCGGGCTCCTGCCGGCCGGCTCCCTGTCACTGCCCTGTGCCTTTCAGGTCCTCGAGTGCCTGGTCTTGAGGGAATGCAGTGACAGTGTTCTGGACATCATATCAGAGAACTTGCAGAGTGAGCACAGGGAGAGGCGTCACTTGGCACTCAGAGGCTTCGCAGTGCTGGGAAAGAATCCGTCCTTGGTGAGAAGTGGGCAGTGGCTGAAGCTGTGCAGGCAGCGTGGGGCTGGGCAACGCAGTCGCTTGGCCTTGCCTGGGCTTTGGGCGCTGGGGCAGCTGCTCCCAGCTCTCCTGCCTCCCGCTTCAGCTGCCCCAGTGCTTCGGGACAGGCCTTTGGCCTCTGGGCCCTGTGGCAGCAGGCTGGCCTTTTACAAACTTGTGTTCCACACAGGCGGAAAAAATGTGGAGCCTGACTGAAAGTCTTGTGGAGCTCCTGCAGGGAAATGAAAGCAACATGATCAGGATGACCATTCTTCTACTGAGATATTTGCTGATGGATATTGGTACCGCAATACCCACCCCCATCGCCCTGCAGCTGGCTGAAGCGCTCCTGCCGCTCTTTGACCATGTAAGGCTCTGTGCCCACAGCCACGGCCACTGGCTGCTGCCCGGACACTTGGTGCCCTGTGGAGATGCAGGCCTGTGCCCTGGGGGCCTGAAGCAGCTCATGCTGAGGTCTTTTGCCCTTCCTTTCATACAGGATGATAGCCAGGTGCAGCTGAGCTGCATGTGTGTCTTTCAAGAGATGCTGGAGTTATTAACAGAAGACGGAAGAAAGGCCTTGAAGTCCCATGTGCGCCAGAGCCTGGTCCCACTCTCCTTCCACTGCCATGATGAGAATCAGATGGTGGCTGAGGTGAGGACTTGTGGCCGGCTGTGGTCCCCCTGGGAGGGGGCTGGGCTGCCTCCTGCCCTGGCACCTTGTGGGCTGCAGCCTCCTCCTGGGTGTGGCACTGGGACGCTCCTGTGCCCTAGCCTGTGGGGCCAACTGTGCCTCTGTGGTGCTCTCCAGGCCTCTCGGGAAACGCTGCATTCTGCAGCCAGATTCCTGAAAAGGAGGGATATGGAACAAATGCTCCAGGTGGATCAGACATGGAGGTTCGGCGAGGGCCTGGTAAGAGCCGCCGCAAATCCCCAGCCTCAGCCTGGAGAAGGCCCCTGAGGGCGGTGCTCAGTGTGTGGGCTGGCAGCTGTACCCCTGCCCGCTGCTGCAGCCAGAGGCTTCGCGGGCTCTTCTCCAGGCTCCCGTGGGCCCGAGGCGGGTGCCCAGAGAGCCCCGGCCCGCCGGGGCTGCGGGCCAAAACCACGGTTCCCTGGGTAGCAGCCGGCCCTCTGCCCCCTGCCCTCGGAGCCCTTGGCCAGCGGCTGCTGGCCGCGCCTCAGGGCTCTGCAGCAAGGGGAGGCTGGGGCTGGGCGCAGGCAGCGCCCGGTCCAGGGTCTGAACCCGCGCCAACCCTTCCCTCCTGCCGCTCTCTGCAGCTGGCAGAGGACCGGAGCAGAGCGGCTGAGCACCTGCGCCAAGCCCTGCCCTACCTGCAGAGCCCACAAGAGCCCCTGCGAGAGGCGGCCGTCAGGTTCATGGGTGAGCCACGAGCCCGGGCTGCCCTTCTCCTCCCCTCCCCGGCCCGCCACAGCTCGGCCCCAGCCCCGCCTGCTGCCCCGGCAGCGCCAGCCGGGCCCGGCGCCGTGGAGCCCCGCCTGGCCTGGGCATTGCTGCTGCTGCCCTCTGGCAGCCGTGCCCTGGGGCGGCAGCGTGCGGCAAGGGCCGGGCTGAGCCCTGCCGGGCCAGCAGCCCGTGCGGCCACAGCGCCGCTGGCAGGGAGCTGTGCCGCTGGGGCCGTGACAGGCTCTGTGTTCACAGGCATGGCCGGGCGGCACCTGAGGGGGCAGCAGCAAGAGCTGCAGCTGATCTGCACTGGTGAGTGAGGGCAGCGGGCTGACAGCGGGGGCTGACAGGGGGAGCTGCAAGCCCTAGCCCGGCTGCGGAGGGCTCTGCTCCCGTGGGCAGAGCACACTGACATTTCAGGGCCACATGTGGGATTTGTTGGTTGCAACTTCGGGCTGATCCCCTTGCTCCCTGCTCCCTCCTGGCCATGGCAAGAGCAGACTGGGATGAACCTGGCAGGGGCCTCTCCTCAGCTCCTCGCAGATCTGGCACCTGACCTTGACTCTGTTCCTCTCTCTTGAAGCCCTGGAAGAAATGGCATATGACAGCAGTCCTGCCATCAGAAATCTGTCAGCTGAAGCTGGGTTTGTTCTCCGGGCTGTACAGAGGGCTCCCTACTCCACGTGGCGTAAGCTGCGAGATGAGTTCCGCAGCGCATGGAAGAAACGACCTCGCCTGTGCCACCGAGCCTTGCTGTTCTGCTGGAACTCTGTGTAAAGTTGATCTGGAAGAATCTTGTCTGCTGGGGCCACTAGAGCCAGCAGGGATTTTCTTTTTAATCAAGATTTTTGTTTTCATATTTTAATTTTTCTTTTGTATGTAAATAAAAATATGTATAGTAAACAGACTACTAGGATCTTTTCCTTGCCAGTATTGGCAGGGCTTTGGGGAGGAGGATGAAAAGGGTGCTTGTGCTCAGCCAGCTGCCCAGGCGTGCAGTGCTGCAGGGAAAATGGCTAGAAGCCCCTTGGCCTTTGGTGGTTCTGCTGAAGCCTTTGTGCTGCCCACAGAGCGGCTGGGCAGGGGCCGGAGCTGCGGGGATCCCTGCCAGAGCAGAGCCTGGAGATGGCCACAAGCCCTCTGCCAGGCAGGAAGCGCCATCCGTGTCCTCCTGCCCGTGTGCTGCTGGCTGCCTTGCTGAGGGCTCCCAGGTGCCTCTGGATGGGGCTGCTCTGGACCTGCTGTGGGGCTGGGGCGCTGGCAAGCCCTGAGCAATGGGCTGTCAGAGGCCACAAGCAGCCCCCTGGCAGCTGCCTTGATCCTGACAGCAGGCTGCTCTGGCGCTTCCTCAGTGGGCGGTTGGAGGGATCCCCTGGAATCAGGCGTGCAACCCTGGTCCCAGCCTTTCAGGCCTGTGAGGCCAGGAGTTTTGGGGCTGGGCGTGTGCCCTCCCTGTGCTCCAGACTGGAGCCCCTGGCCCCTCAGCCTTAGGCATTGAGCTCCACTGCCTGCCTGCCGAGTCTTGTTCCTGTTGTCGTGGGGGAGGGCTGAGCTTTGTGGTTTTAGGCCCCATTGAGCCAGAAGAGCAGCAGCTTTGAGCTTAGAGGGGCCACAGAAAGGCCCTCATCACAAAGGGCATTCGTGGCTTTCCCAGGGCAGGGACACATGAGATTGTGGCAGGTACCTTCAGGGTGCCACGCTGCCTTTGCACTGGGCCACCTCCCTGTTTGCAGGGCTGGCTCTTTGCTTTGCTGTCCTCGGCCTGTTGCTGTCGTGCTCCTCTGGCTGCCTGCAGAGCTGCCACCGCCAGACAGAAAGCAACTGAAGACAAGAATATCAGAGGCTGCACAGATTCTATTTTTGCCAGAATGCAGGAAAGAGAGTGAGAAAAGCACAACCTTCCACTGAAATTTGATTGTCCTGGGAAACTCAGAAATGGATGGTGTTGTGGTGCTACTGCCCATGCCTTCCATGAGAAAAATTCCTTTCAGGAAGGAGCAGCATCAACTGACAGAGACAAAGTATTTCCAGCAGTTGCTCCAGGTGCTCCGGCCATCAGCCCCTGCAGGAAGGAGCACAGCCCCCACGGCACGTGGGCTTTGGCTCCCTGTGGCACAGAAGCCCCCCTGGGGGCACAGGTCTCTGGGGCAGGAGACGGGCACCAGCGCTGCCAGGGCTCGGGGGGTGGCAGCTCTGCTTGGGCAGGGACTCTGCCCCAGCTGCTGATGGCAGCGCTGCCCGGGCCCCAGGGCTCAGAGCAGCATTGGTGCCCGGGCCCACACGTTCCTTGTGCGAGTCACACCCGCGGGTTTAGGATGGCCACGGGCCGGGACGTGTCCCAAGGAGGCCGTGCCAGCGTCCCTGGAAGGGCCCGTGCCCTTCCCAGCGCGGCTGCGTCGGCAGCCCTGGGGGCTCCTTCTGCTGCCCTGAGCCCGCAGAGCAGGGCAGCGTTTGCCGATGCTCTGAGCCCTTCCTAAAGATCCTGTGGGGCTGCCTTGGACACCTGGGGCCAGGCATTCCTTCCAGCCTGGGCCACTTTGGCTGGGATGGGGGCGGCCCCAGGGCAGGCGGCAGTGTGTGCAAGGGCCCTTGGTGACACGGTGCCGCACGGTCACTGTGACATGGAACGGGTGTCCAAGGGCCCTTTGTGACACGTGGTGACAAAGGAGCTGGCGGTGACAGGAGCAGGCCACAGTGCTTGGAGCAGGCGACGGGACAGAACGGGACAGAGCGGTGCCGTGAGGAGCCCCCGCACAGCGCGCTCGTTCATGTCCCACCCAGAGCTTTTCTGAGGCGTTACTCCCAAAGGTGACCTCGTGGACAGACTGCGGGCCTTGCTGATCTGTGGCCTTCCCGAGGTTCTCTTTTGCAGGAGCCTGCAAGGCCAGACTGTGGGACTTTGTGACTCAGAACTTTTCTGAAGCATTTCTCATCACTGCCGCTGGCCCCCTCGAGGACAGACCACAATCCTTGACAGGAGTCTCCTGTCCTTGTGGCAGGAGCCCTTTAGACCGAGTGCAGGACTTGCTGTCCTGCAACCTTCCTGAGGCGTCTCTCTTGAAGGTGCCTCCCAGGCACAAGTGCAGGACTTGGTGACTTGGAGCTTTTCCAAGGCATCTCTCCTGAAAATTGCGACAAATCCAATCAGAGATATGGAGCAGAGAGTGCCGAGAGTGCAAAACTTTGCCTGGGTGGAGGAGGAGGAGGAGGAAGGCCCTGGAGCCGCCCCAGCACTGGAGACCAAGGAGGTGGTGCCATTCCAGCCACTGCAGGAGGGTGAGTGGCAGAGCTGGGCCGCAGGAATGGTGCCTGCAGCCGGCTCTACCCCATGCCATGCCATGCCATGCCATGCCATGCCATGCCATGCCATGCCATGCCATGCCATGCCATGCCATGCCATGCCATGCCCTGGGGACATGCCCAAGGACAGAACAGAAGAGGGGCCGGGCAGACACCCCGCAGTGGCCCTGCTCCATCCCCTGGGCCATCCCGGGGCTCTCCCTGCCTGGGCAGCGCAGGGCTGGGCTGTGTTCTCTGGCCTCTCCCGCAGCCCCTCAGCTCTGGCTGCGCTCGCTCTTTGCCAGATGCAGCCCTGGAGCGCACACAAGTGCAGGAATCCAGCCGTGGCCGCTTCCACAGCACAGCCCAGGTACCTGCAGCCACCCCCACTGGGGCTGGGCCTGCTGTCCCTGCTCAGCCCAGCACCGTGTGTGCAGCACTCCATGCAACACCCCCGGCTTCCTGCCCTTCTCCTACAGCTCGTCTGCAAAGTCACCAAGAGCATCCAGCAGGAAGACACCAGCACTATGGGCACTGGGCTCCGAGCACACCCGGAGCTCTTCAAACTTAAGACCAGCGTCACCCTGATGCATTTGCTTGTGGAGAAGGGTGTTTTCAGGCCAGAACAAGTAAGCAGCCTGTGGCCAGGCTTCCATTCTCCCATGAATCACATGGCTTCCCGAGCCACGCCGGCTGGTCCCTGGGTGCCTTTGAGGCCATGGCAGTGCAGTGGGAAGGGAAGCATTTCTCTGGGGAAGCTGGAAACTTTGCTCCATCTGGCAGCTTTCCAAGTCCCCTCATGCCTTCTCCAGGTGCACTACCTCCCTGAGCTGTCTGCCAGCTCTCTGCCCTCTCACAGCCACAGCTGCCAGGACAGTGCCCGTGCCCTGTGCTGCTGCCTGGGCCCGGCCCTGTGCGGCTCCGGGCTTCTGCTTGCCGGCTCCCTGTCACTGCCCTGTGCCTTTCAGGTCCTCGAGTGCCTGGACTTGAGGGAATGCAGTGACAGTGTTCTGGACATCATGTCAGAGAACTTGCAGAGTGAGCACAGGGAGAGGCGTCACTTGGCACTCAGAGGCTTCGCAGTACTGGGAAAGAATCCCTCCTTGGTGAGAAGTGGGCAGTGGCTGAAGCTGTGCAATCAGCGTGGGGCTGGGCAACGCAGTCGCTTGGCCTTGCCTGGGCTTTGGGCGCTGGGGCAGCTGCTCCCAGCTCTCCTGCCTCCCGCTTCAGCTGCCCCAGTGCTTCGGGACAGGCCTTTGGCCTCTGGGCCCTGTGACAGCAGGGTGGCCTTTCACAAACTTGTGTTCCACACAGGCGGAAAAAATGTGGAGCCTGACTGAAAGTCTTGTGGAGCTCCTGCAGGGAAATGAAAGCAACATGATCAGGATGACCATTCTTCTACTGAGATATTTGCTGATGGATATTGGTACCGCAATACCCACCCCCATCGCCCTGCAGCTGGCTGAAGCGCTCCTGCCGCTCTTTGACCATGTAAGGCTCTGTGCCCACAGCCACGGCCACTGGCTGCTGCCCGGACACTTGGTGCCCTGTGGAGATGCAGGCCTGTGCCCTGGGGGCCTGAAGCAGCTCATGCTGAGGTCTTTTGCCCTTCCTTTCATACAGGATGATAGCCAGGTGCAGCTGAGCTGCATGTGTGTCTTTCAAGAGATGCTGGAGTTATTAACAGAAGACGGAAGAAAGGCCTTGAAGTCCCATGTGCGCCAGAGCCTGGTCCCACTGTCCTTCCACTGCCATGATGAGAATCAGATGGTTGCTGAGGTGAGGACTTGTGGCCGGCTGTGGTCCCCCTGGGAGGGGGCTGGGCTGCCTCCTGCCCTGGCACCTTGTGGGCTGCAGCCTCCTCCTGGGTGTGGCACTGGGACGCTCCTGTGCCCTGGCCTGTGGGGCCAACTGTGCCTCTGTGGTGCTCTCCAGGCCTCTCGGGAAACGCTGCATTCTGCAGCCAGATTCCTGAAAAGGAGGGATATTGAACAAATGCTCCAGGTGGATCAGACATGGAGGTTCGGCGAGGGCCTGGTAAGAGCCGCCGCAAATCCCCAGCCTCAGCCTGGAGAAGGCCCCTGAGGGCGGTGCTCAGTGTGTGGGCTGGCAGCTGTACCCCTGCCCGCTGCTGCAGCCAGAGGCTTCGCGGGCTCTTCTCCAGGCTCCCGTGGGCCCGAGGCGGGTGCCCACAGAGCCCCGGCCCGCCGGGGCTGCGGGCCAAAACCACGGTTCCCTGCGTAGCAGCCGGCCCTCTGCCCCCTGCCCTCGGAGCCCTCGGCCAGCGGCTGCTGGCCGCGCCTCAGGGCTCTGCAGCAAGGGGAGGCCGGGGCTGGGCGCAGGCAGCGCCCGGTCCAGGGTCTGAACCCGCGCCAACCCTTCCCTCCTGCCGCTCTCTGCAGCTGGCACAGGACAGGAGCAGAGCGGCTGAGCACCTGCGCCAAGCCCTGCCCTACCTGCAGAGCCCACAAGAGCCCCTGCGAGAGGCGGCCGTCAGGTTCATGGGTGAGCCACGAGCCCGGGCTGCCCTTCCCCTCCCCTCCCCGGCCCGCCACAGCTCGGCCCCAGCCCCGCCTGCTGCCCCGGCAGCGCCAGCCGGGCCCGGCGCCGTGGAGCCCCGCCTGGCCTGGGCATTGCTGCTGCTGCCCTCTGGCAGCCGTGCCCTGGGGCAGCAGCGTGCGGCAAGGGCCGGGCTGAGCCCTGCCGGGCCAGCAGCCCGTGCGGCCACAGCGCCGGCAGCGCCGGTGGCAGGGAGCTGTGCCGCTGGGGCCGTGACAGGCTCTGTGTTCACAGGCATGGCCGGGCGGCACCTGAGGGGGCAGCAGCAAGAGCTGCAGCTGATCTGCACTGGTGAGTGAGGGCAGCGGGCTGACAGCGGGGGCTGACAGGGGGAGCTGCAAGCCCTAGCCCGGCTGCGAAGGGCTCTGCTCCCGTGGGCAGAGCACACTGACATTTCAGGGCCACATGTGGGATTTGTTGGTTGCAACTTCGGGCTGATCCCCTTGCTCCCTGCTCCCTCCTGGCCATGGCAAGAGCAGACTGGGATGAACCTGGCAGGGGCCTCTCCTCAGCTCCTCGCAGATCTGGCACCTGACCTTGACTCTGTTCCTCTCTCTTGAAGCCCTGGAAGAAATGGCATATGACAGCAGTCCTGCCATCAGAAATCTGTCAGCTGAAGCTGGGTTTGTTCTCCGGGCTGTACAGAGGGCTCCCTACTCCACGTGGCGTAAGCTGCGAGATGAGTTCCGCAGCGCATGGAAGAAACGACCTCGCCTGTGCCACCGAGCCTTGCTGTTCTGCTGGAACTCTGTGTAAAGTTGATCTGGAAGAATCTTGTCTGCTGGGGCCACTAGAGCCAGCAGGGATTTTCTTTTTAATCAAGATTTTTGTTTTCATATTTTAATTTTTCTTTTGTATGTAAATAAAAATATGTATAGTAAACAGACTACTAGGATCTTTTCCTTGCCAGTATTGGCAGGGCTTTGGGGAGGAGGATGAAAAGGGTGCTTGTGCTCAGCCAGCTGCCCAGGCGTGCAGTGCTGCAGGGAAAATGGCTAGAAGCCCCTTTGCCTTTGGTGCTTCTGCTGAAGCCTTTGTGCTGCCCACAGAGCGGCTGGGCAGGGGCCGGAGCTGCGGGGATCCCTGCCAGAGCGGAGCCTGGAGATGGCCACAAGCCCTCTGCCAGGCAGGAAGCGCCATCCGTGTCCTCCTGCCCGTGTGCTGCTGGCTGCCTTGCTGAGGGCTCCCAGGTGCCTCTGGATGGGGCTGCTCTGGACCTGCTGTGGGGCTGGGGCGCTGGCAAGCCCTGAGCAATGGGCTGTCAGAGGCCACAAGCAGCCCCCTGGCAGCTGCCTTGATCCTGACAGCAGGCTGCTCTGGCGCTTCCTCAGTGGGCGGTTGGAGGGATCCCCTGGAATCAGGCGTGCAACCCTGGTCCCAGCCTTTCAGGCCTGTGAGGCCAGGAGTTTTGGGGCTGGGCGTGTGCCCTCCCTGTGCTCCAGACTGGAGCCCCTGGCCCCTCAGCCTTAGGCATTGAGCTCCACTGCCTGCCTGCCGAGTCTTGTTCCTTTTGCCGTGGGGGAGGCTGAGCTTTGTGGTTTTAGGCCCCATTGAACCAGAAGAGCAGCAGCTTTGAGCTTAGAGGGGCCACAGAAAGGCCCTCGTCACAAAGGGCATTCGTGGCTTTCCCAGGGCAGGGACACATGAGATTGTGGCAGGTACCTTCAGGGTGCCACGCTGCCTTTGCACTGGGCCACCTCCCTGTGTGCAGGGCTGGCTCTTTGCTTTGCTGTCCTCGGCCTGTTGCTGTCGTGCTCCTCTGGCTGCCTGCAGAGAGGGGCAGCCCTATAAGGAGGGTGAAAGGCCCTGTCTCCAACATCTCAAGGGGGAAATGGAGCTCTCCCGGTCCTCAGCCCATGCTGTAAGCTGAGCAGAGCCTTTTCCCCAGCCCTGGTGGATTTCTGCCTGCTGCTGGGCCCTGGCCACCGTGACCCACTGCACTCGCACTGAGTCACCTACAGGATCGCTGGTGCCTCTTGATTTGCTGATGGGACGTGAGGGGCACTGAGGGAAAGGTGGGTGTCCCAATGCTGAGGGCACACAAAGGTCACTGAGCAGACTTGAGGCTTCCCAACAGGTTGCAGGTGCCTTCTGTGTCACTGAAGGCAGGGCAGAAGCCCTGCATGCCACTGAGGCCACCGAGAGTCCCTGAGGGGAGGCGGGTTTCTGTTGTGTCTTTCAGGGTACGGCGGTTTCAGAGACGGAAAGGAAGCATCACTTGAGGGGGACACGGGCACGCCGCGTGTGGCTGAGCACACATGCCGCTGGCTGAAGGGACGCCAGGGCCGCTGAGGGGCCGTGGGCTCGCCCTGAGGGACACGGCAGGGCCGGGCCGGTCCCCGCTGCGCCGCCGCCGCCCGCTCCCCTCAGCCGCAGGGAGCGTTTCCCGCCCAGGCGCGGGCGGCCCCGCCCCGCCGCTCCCCTCAGCCGCGGGCGGCAACTCGAACCCGCTGGGGCCGCCCCGCGGGGCCGGGCGCTGGGCGGCCTTCCAGAAGCCCCGGGGGAGCTGCCCCGCGGCTGCCCTGCGCTCAGACACACCGAGGAGCATGGGGCAGCGTTGGCTTAACGCCAGGGAGTGTTTCACTTGGCCAGGGGTGAAGCTGCAGTAGCTTAGAGGGACCGAACTTCCTAGCACAGGAATGCTGGAATTACCTGGTGTCACCTGTAGGGCACGGAATGAACATTTGGGCTTTCAAGTTGAGGTAATCCCTGGACTGTGAGAATAATTAAATCGGAGGTGATACGTGCTTGTACATGTAGTGCATATTTGAGCAGGAAGATCTGTGGTGATCTCTTGGGGAAAAAATTACTTTTGAGGAAAAGTGTGAGTAATTTCTAGAGGACGCATAGATATCATTTTGTGACAAAACCTGAGGTAAATGTTAGGGCAAAGCCAGAACATTAGGGGGTAAAATCTCAGGTTCTCGGCCTTCCCACTCCCTCATGCCATGCCCCAGCAGGGCAGCTTTGCCCTCCCTGTGCCCAGCCAGCCCAGCCTGGGCACCTCAGGCGTGCCCCCACCCTCCTGCTGAGGCCCGGCCTCGAGGGCTTCTGCCGCAGGCCTGGGAGACGCTCTGGGCAAGCGCCAGAGCAGCCGGGTGCCAGGGACAAGGCGGCTGCCTGGGGGCTGCTTGTGCCCTCTGACACCCAATTCCTCAGGGCTTCCCAGCACCCCGGCTGCGCAGGGGCCTCCTGGTGTTCTGCCAATTGACTGAGGCGATTTAAAGGACACAGCAGTGGAAATAATGTTCTTCTTTAACGTGAGTATGAAGGAACCACGGTGCTGGATGATACATTCAATTAAAATATTCTCTTGGTTTTAGTGACAAGCAAAAACAAGCAAGGTAGTGCACCTAAATCAGTATTGTAAAAGAGAAAGGAGAACGATTCAGAAAGATGCATCACCCATTGCCTAAATTGTTTATCATCTTACAGATCTGCAATTGCTTTTTACATTAAGGAACTGAGAACCATTCCCAGCAGTTGGGAAAATTCTATTTCATCCATTCCCGCAGAGATGAGGTCTCCAAATTTGCCCCAAAATTGGGTCCAGCTTTTATAGGCCAAAAAGAGCAAGTCCAAGTGACTTAATTACATTTTTAGCCCAGAAAGCCATGCAGCTGATGGCACACTTCACAATCAGCAGGGGACACAGCTAGGCCAAAGCCCAGACCTCTGCTGGGAGGGTTTCCCCTCAAATACCCTTCAAAAAACCTCTATTCAAGTCAGTTGGGAAAGTTTCTTCAAATGATCCATTTCTGGCACCTAGCCCCACAGTGTTATGTGAAAGTTTCTAAATCAGCTGCTTTGGAGTCAAACAGCCAACACTAAGAGTCCTTGTCATCTATTTGTAGCTAAATCACACTTAGGGGGATTTGAAGGAGTTTGGAACGAGCGAGAGAAAAGACCTCGGAGCTTTATGGATGATGCCATTTCTTTTTCTTATCTTCTACCTAGATAGGAAGGGTGAGTTTGGCTCACATCCCCACCGAATGGCTTAGAAGGTCACAAGATTTGTACTTACAAGACCTTTAAAGGGTTTATTGGCCAATAAAACATTGCCAACAAGGATATGTATGTTTCTGACCCAATCCTTCAGTATTTAATCTCATGGACTCTTGCTACAGTGTAAGCTTTCTTAGGCAATCATGTTCTGACACACAAACCTACAGCACTGCAGTCTAAACTTCGTGTTGACAGATTCAACTACTTTCATTTTTTCTATATCTTAAACTCTAAGATGCTAAACTCCTCCACTTAGCATAAGGTTTCTCTGCTTCATACTACAAATCCAAATCCTTGCTTCTAGCATCTGAGTTTGGAAGCCGTTTCCAAGGCCTCAGCTCAAATCCCGTGTTTCACTCTAGGCCTTGGCTAACAGGCCCAAAGATCAGAGAACTCCCTGCATTACAGTTTCCAACAACACTGATGCTATTAATTCCAGAGTGCCCAGGAACCATCTTGCAAGTCACTCAGGCAGGAACAAGGCAGCTGCCAGGGGGCTGCTTGTGGCCTCTGACAGCCCATTGCCCAGGGCTCGCCAGCGCCCCAGCCCCTCAGGGGCTGCCCCAGCCCGGCCAAGCTGCCCGGCAGCAGCGCCGCAGCCCCACAGCAGGTCCAGAGCAGCCCCATCCAGAGGCACCTGGGAGCCCTCAGCAAGGCAGCCAGCAGCACACGGGCAGGAGGACACGGATGGCGCTTCCTGCCTGGCAGAGGGCTTTTGGCCATCTCCAGGCTCCGCTCTGGCAGGGATCCCCGCAGCTCCGGCCCCTGCCCAGCCGCTCTGTGGGCAGCACAAAGGCTTCAGCAGAAGCACCAAAGGCAAAGGGGCTTCTAGCCATTTTCCCTGCAGCACTGCACGCCTGGGCAGCTGGCTGAGCACAAGCACCCTTTTCATCCTCCTCCCCAAAGCCCTGCTGATACTGGCAAGGAAAAGATCCTGGTAGTCTGTTTACTATACATATTTTTATTTACATACCAAAGAAAAATTAAAATAGGAAAAGAAAAATCTTGATTAAAAAGAAAATCCCTGCTGGCTTAAGTGGCCCCAGCAGACAAGATTCTTCCAGATCAACTTTACACAGAGTTCCAGCAGAACAGCAAGGCTCTGTGGCACAGGCGAGGTCGTTTCTTCCATGTGCTGTGGAACTCATCTCGCAGCTTACGCCACGTGGAGTAGGGAGCCCTCTGTACAGCCCGGAGAACAAACCCAGCTTCAGCTGACAGATTTCTGATGGCAGGACTGCTGTCATATGCCATTTCTTCCAGGGCTTCAAGAGAGAAGAACAAAGTCAAGGTCAGGTGCCAGATCTGCGAGGAGCTGAGGAGAGGCCCCTGCCAGGTTCATCCCAGTCTGCTCTTGCCACGGCCAGGAGGGAGCAGGGAGCAAGGGGATCAGCCCGAAGTTGCAACCAACAAATCCCACATGTGGCCCTGAAATGTCAGTGTGCTCTGCCCACGGGAGCAGAGCCCTCCGCGGCCGGGCCAGGGCTTGCAGCTCCCCCCGGCAGCCCCCGGTGTCAGCCCGCTGCCCTCACTCACCAGTGCAGATCAGCTGCAGCTCTTGCTGCTGCCCCCTCAGGTGCCGCCCGGCCATGCCTGTGAACACAGAGCCTGTCACGGCCCCAGCGGCACAGCTCCCTGCCAGCGGCGCTGCCGGCACTGTGGCCGCACGGGCTGCTGGCCCGGCAGGGCTCAGCCCGGCCCTTGCCGCACGCTGCCACCCCAGGGCACAGCTGCCAGAGGGCGGCAGCAGCAATGCCCAGGCCAGGCGGGGCTCTACGGCGCCGGGCCCGGCTGGTGCTGCCGGGGCAGCAGGCGGGGCTGGGGCCGAGCTGTGGCAATGGGGCGGGCCGGGGAGGGGAAGGGCAGCCCGGGCTCGTGGCTCACCCATGAACCTGACGGCCGCCTCTCGCAGGGGCTCCTGTGGGCTCTGCAGGTAGGGCAGGGCTTGGCGCAGGTGCTCAGCCGCTCTGCTCCTTTCCTCTGCCAGCTGCAGAGAGCGGCAGGAGGGAAGGGTTGGCGAGGGCTCAGCCCCTGGGCCGGGCGCTACCTGCGCCCAGCCCCGGCCTCCCCTGGCCGCACAGCCCTGAGGCGCGGCCAGCAGCTCCTGGCCAAGGGCTCTCGAGGGCAGGGGGCAGAGGGCCGGCTGCTGCCCGGGGAGCTGCGGTGCCGGCCCGTGGCACCACCAGGCCGGGGCTCTATGGGCACCTGGCTCGGGCCCACGGGAGCCTGGAGAAGAGCCCGTGAAGCCTCTGGCTGCAGCAGCGGGCCGGGGCACAGCTGCCACCCAAAAACTGAGCACCGCCCTCAGGGGCCTTCTCCAGGCTGAGGCTGGGGATTTGCGGCGGCTCTTACCAGGCCCTCGCCGAACCTCCATGTCTGATCCACCTGGAGCATTTGTTCAATATCCCTCCTTTTCAGGAATCTGGCTGCAGAATGCAGTGTTTCCCGAGAGGCCTGGAGAGCACCACAGAGGCACAGTTGGCCCCACAGGCCAGGGCACAGGAGCGTCCCAGTGCCACACCCAGGAGGAGGCTGCAGCCCACAAGGTGCCAGGGCAGGAGGCAGCCCAGCCCCCTCCCAGGGGGACCACAGCCGGCCACAAGTCCTCACCTCAGCCACCATCTGATTCTCATCATGGCAGTGGAAGGACAGTGGGACCAGGCTCTGGCGCACATGGGACTTCAAGGCCTTTCTTCCGTCTTCTGTTAATAACTCCAGCATCTCTTGAAAGACACACATGCAGCTCAGCTGCACCTGGCTATCATCCTGTATGAAAGGAAGGGCAAAAGACCCCAGCATGAGCTGCTTCAGGCCCCCAGGGCACAGGCCTGCATCTCCACAGGGCACCAAGTGTCCGGGCAGCAGCCAGTGGCCGTGGCTGTGGGCACAGAGCCTTACATGGTCAAAGAGCGGCAGGAGCGCTTCAGCCAGCTGCAGGGCGATGGGGGTGGGTATTGCGGTACCAATATCCATCAGCAAATATCTCAGTAGAAGAATGGTCATCCTGATCATGTTGCTTTCATTTTCCTGCAGGAGCTCCACAAGACTTTCAGTCAGGCTCCACATTTTTTCCGCCTGTGTGGAACACAAGTTTGTGAAAGGCCACCCTGCTGTCACAGGGCCCAGAGGCCAAAGGCCTGTCTCGAAGCACTGGGGCAGCTGACGCGGGAGGCAGGAGAGCTGGGAGCAGCTGCCCCTGTTCCCAAAGCCCAGGGAAGGCCAAGCGACTGAGTTGCCCAGCCCCACGCTGCCTGCACAGCTTCAGCCACTGCCCACTTCTCACCAAGGAGGGATTCTTTCCCAGCACTGCGAAGCCTCTGAGTGCCAAGTGACGCCTCTCCCTGTGCTCACTCTGCAAGTTCTGTGACATGATGTCCAGAACACTGTCACTGCATTCCCTCAAGTCCAGGCACTTGAGGACCTGAAAGGCACAGGGCAGTGACAGGGACCCGGCCAGCAGAAGCCCGGAGCCGCAAAGGGCCGGGCCCAGGCAGCAGCACAGGGCACGGGCACTGTCCTGGCAGCTGTGGCTGTGAGAGGGCAGAGAGCTGGGAGACAGCTCAGGGAGGTAGTGCACCTGGAGAAGGCATGAGGGGACTTGGAAAGCTGCCAGATGGAGCAAAGTTTCCAGCTTCCCCAGAGAAATGCTTCCCTTCCCACTGCACTGCCATGGCCTCAAAGGCACCCAGGGACCAGCCGGCGTGGCTCGGGAAGCCATGTGATTCATGGGAGAATGGAAGCCTGGCCACAGGCTGCTTACTTGTTCTGGCCTGAAAACACCCTTCTCCACAAGCAAATGCATCGGGGTGACGCTGGTCTTAAGTTTGAGGAGCTCCGGGTGTGCTCGGAGCCCAGTGCCCATAGTGCTGCTGTCTTCCTGCTGAATGCTCTTTGTGAATTTGCAGACGAGCTGTAGGAGAAGGGCAGGAGGCCGGGGGTGTTGCATGGAGTGCTGCACACACGGTGCTGGGCTGAGCAGGGACAGCAGGCCCAGCCCCGGTGGGGGTGGCTGCAGGTACCTGGGCTGTGCTGTGGAAGCGGCCACGGCTGGATTGCTGCACTTGTGTGCGCTCCAGGGCTACATCTGGCAAAGATCGAGTGCAGCCAGAGCTGAGGGGCTGGGGGAGAAGCCGGAGAACACAGCCCAGCCCTGCGCTGCCCAGGCAGGGAGAGCCCTGGGATGGCCCAGGGGATGGAGCAGGGCCACTGCGGGGTGTCTGCCCGGCCCCTCTTCCGTCCTGTCCTTGGGCATGTCCCCAGGGCATGGCATGGCATGGCATGGCATGGCATGGCATGGCATGGCATGGCATGGCATGGCATGGCATGGCATGGCATGGCATGGCATGGCATGGGGTCAAGCCGGCTGCAGGCACCATTCCTGCGGCCCAGCTCTGCCACTCACCCTCCTGCAGTGGCTGGAATGGCACCACCTCATTGGTCTCCAGTGCTGGGGCGGCTCCAGGGCCTTCCTCCTCCTCCTCCTCCACCCAGGCAAAGTTTTGCACTCTCAGCACTCTCTGCTCCATATCTCTGATTGGATTTGTCGCAACTTTCAGGAGAGATGCCTTGGAAAAGCTCCAAGTCACCAAGTCCTGCACTTGTGCCTGGGAGGCACCTTCAAGAGAGACGCCTCAGGAAGGTTGCAGGACAGCAAGTCCTGCACTCAGTCTAAAGGGCTCCTGCCACAAGGACAGGAGACTCCTGTCAAGGATTGTGGTCTGTCCTCGATGGGGCCAGCGGCAGTGATGAGAAATGCTTCAGAAAAGTTCTGAGTCACCAAATCCCCCAGTATGGCCTCGCAGGCTTCTACAAAAGAGAATCTCTGGAAGGCCACAGATCAGCAAGGCCCGCAGTCTTTCCTCAAGTTAACCTTTGGGAGTAACGCCTCAGAAAAGCTCTGGGTGGGACACGAACGAGCGCGCTGTGCGGGAGCTCCGCACGGCAGCGCTCTGTCCCGTCCCGTCCCGTCGCCTGCTCCGAGCACTGTGGCCTGCTCCTGTCACCGCCAGCTCCTGTGTCACCATGTGTCACAAAGGGCCCTTGGACACCCGTGCCATGTCACAGTGACCGTGCTGCAGCATGTCACCAAGGGCCCTTGCACACGCTGCCGCCTGCCCTGGGGCCGCCCCCAGCCCAGCCAAAGTGGCCCAGGCTGGAAGGAATGCCTGGCCCCAGGTGTCCAAGGCAGCCCCACAGGATCTTTAGGAAGGGCTCAGAGCATCAGCAAACGCTGCCCTGCTCTGCGGGCTCAGGGCAGCAGAAGGAGCCCCCAGGGCTGCCGACGCAGCCGCGCTGGGAAGGGCACGGGCCCTTCCAGGGACGCTGGCACGGCCTCCTTGGGACACGTCCCGGCCCGTGGCCATCCTAAACCCGCAGGTGTGGCTCGCACAAGGAACGTGTGGGCCCGGGCACCAATGCTGCTCTGAGCCCTGGGGCCCGGGCAGCGCTGCCATCAGCAGCTGGGGCAGAGTCCCTGCCCAAGCAGAGCTGCCACCCCCCGAGCCCTGGCAGCGCTGGTGCCCGTCTCCTGCCCCAGAGACCTGTGCCCCCGGGGGGCTTCTGTGCCACAGGGAGCCAAAGCCCACGTGCATTGGGGGCTGTGCTCCTTCGTGCAGGGGCTGATGGCCGGAGCACCTGGAACAACTGCTGGAAAATCTTGGTCTCTGTCAGAGGGCAGAGGCTGTTAGTCAGTCCTGAAAGGATTTTTTCATGGAAGGGATTGGCAGTAGCACCACAACACCATCAGCTGCTGAGTTTCCATGGATGATTTGATTGCACAGAGGCACTGTCATGTTTCATGTGATCTTCTGTCAGTTCTTCTTGGAAATACACTAGCCCAGTCTGCGATGTTCAACACTCCAGTTGCTGCCCTTCTATCTGTGTCGTAGCTGATGCAAGTCAAATATTTCCTCCAGACCCAAAGAGTTGTGCCTGAAAAGTCACAGGGCTACATCTCTTTTTGATTTTTTATTTAATGCTTTCCAGAGCCTGCTGACCGTTTTTGAGGTTTTCTCCCTATCTCTAGGTCACCCTCTCCAGAAGTTCTGCTGTTCCATCCTTTTGCATTTAGTGAAAGCTACCTGCAGTGACCAGTCCATCAAAGCCCTGGGAACACCTGAACTCCTGGTTGAAGCCGGGCAAAACAGTTTTCTCCCAGATCTGAAGCCATTAAGTGCCAAACACTGTCCCCAGTGTCATACCCTGTCCCTTGGAAGTGTTCTGATTCAATTTAAAAGGGGTTGAAAAACCCCAACTTTTAACATTTTTGTCATTTCTGCATTAGCATTCAAATCCTTGATCAGAAAAATCACATGTAGACATTTCTGGGATTCTTAAATACCAAAGCTGTCATTTTCATCCTGGATTTCAGAGTCTCTGAACGGAGTCTCTCACACAGGGATTTAGTTTGAAACACTATAGAAAAACACACTGGTGTTGAGCTTTACCTTTACATTGGCATACACTCCTAATGATTACTTTAGGCAGGAGCAGCAAACCCAACAATGAGCCAAAGAGGTGATTCCTGTCTTCTCGTGTGCTGCACAGCCCTAACTGGGAATTCAAGAATGGATTCAGGAGCCTCAGGGTGCACAGGAAGCCCCAAAGGCTTTGGGATGCTGAAATGGACCAGCCTGCTGCCTGTGCCTGGGCTGCACAGGCTGAGCTCCATCTGGATGGTGTAACAAAGGCTGAATGGACATACCATGGCCCACTGGAGAATCCAGATCCTGTGAGCTACATAATTCAGTTGTAACCAGCTGAATTTTTCATGTTAACCTGATACCCAGGAGAGGAAATGGTAAACATGGAAAAGTGTTCTTCCAGTTCTAGTGACAGCTGTACCTGCACAGCACCTGTGCCCACGGCAGGGTGGTGGGAACTGGATGATCTTTATGATACTTTGCACCACAGAGTGTTCTGGCATTCTGTGATTCCCCAAGCGGAGAAGGAAACTTGAATTCTCCTCATGTTGTCCACTGCTGAGCAAACATAAGAGCATCAAAGGAAGAATGGGACTCTAATGTGTCCTTCCGTTGCCACCATTCCAACTGCGCAACCCCTACTGCCACAGCAGACCTTGGAATTGGTGGAAGTTCCTGGTCCAAGCATTAGACAGTCCCAAGAGAGCAAAACAAGCACTGACAGAGTCAGAGGAGCTCTTTCTTGCTAAAGGAAGCCACATATTTGAACTGAAAGATCCTATATTTAGTTTAGAGGCTCTTGCCAGAACCTTCCAGGTCTCTCTGCTGTGCACACAGAGCTTTTCATGCCTGCTCCCAACAGGCTTTGGAACACAGAGCCCAAGCTGGCTGGCTCTGCCACCAGCAAAGCCCAAACACAGGCGGAGGAAGAAGCAGCAGGGGCTGTTTTGCGGCCATGCCCAAGAGAGACTGGCAGGGTGCCCTCCCTCTGCTCTCCCTTGCTTGGCTTTCTGACTGGCTCTGAGCCTGGGGCTGCCATTCCTCACTTGTGGGGAGCAGAAGCACAGCCGGGATCCCGGCACTGCCTGACAGCGCTCCGGGCACCGGCACAGCCGCGTGTCCGAGTCTCGGGCACCGTGCTGCTGCTTCATTTGCCCTTAGGCACACCCAGAGCTCCCTGCTAAGCCAGGATGCTCTCTGCTTGTGCCCTCTTCCTCATCCTGTGCAGGGATGGAGCACTGCTGTGCTTTCAGGAAGCTATTCCTGAAAACTTCCACCATTCCAAGCTCCTTTGCCCTCCATGGATGCTTGCCATGGATTCCCTCTCAGCTGGGTTCAGTGCATACTCAGGTTGGCTCTTTCAAAATTCAGGGGCTCTGAGGTGCTCAGCAAGATCTGGAACTTCACAGTGCTGTGGAACTGCACCTTCAGCACAGGGACCTTTCCAGCCTGACCTGCCCTCGTTCCTCTGTGTCTGTGCACAAAACACAGCAAGGGAGAGAACGGCAGCAGGGCCTGTGTGTCCCAGGGCCCCGGATTTGCTTCAGCTGCAAAGAGATGCAGGCAAAGTGAAGAAGCCAAACTGTTTATTGATGGAAGGCAAAGCAAAGAGATGAGCTGGGAGGGAAAAAAGGGGATCAGCAGTATCTGAGGGCTAAAGAGAAAGAGTTGTCCACAGGGAGGGAGAGTGGAGGGACAAAGAAGGGCTGGGCAGAACCATTAGGCTAAAGGGAAAAAGTTGTCCACAGGGAGGCAGAATGGAGGGAAAAAGAAGGGCTGGGCAGAGGCTGAGGGCTAAAGGGAAAGAGTTGTCCACAGGGAGGGAGAGTGGAGGGACAAAGAAGGGCTGGGCAGAACCAGAGGGCTAAAGGGAAAGAGTTGTCCACACGGAGGGAGAGTGGAGGAACAAAGAAAGGCTGTGGAGGATCTGAGGGCTAAAGGGAAAGAGATGCCCACAGGGAGGGAGAGTGGAGGGGAAAAGAAGGGCTGGGCTGGGCAGCGGGTGAGGGCTGGAGGGAGGGAGCTATCTATAAGCAGGGAGAGGGCTGAAGCAATGCAAGTTTCCCGCAGGCTCAGGTGTGCCAATCGTCAGCTGTGTCTGGAGCTCCAGCTGGTCTCTTCTGGTCTCAGGGTAGTCTCATCTTCCATTGCATTTGGAGGTCTTAAAGAAATACTGGTTCTTCTGAGCCATTTCTGGGGCTTTTTTACTGAATATCTGTTGAACAACTATGTTTGTCTGTGAAGGGTTGTCATCTCTCCTCAGGGCTTGAAGGGCTGGAAGAGAGAGAAACAGAGGCAGGGTAAGAGCCTGGATCTGTGGGAATCTTAGGAGACCTTCCTGCGAGGGCCATCCCACCCAGCTCTTGCCACGGCCACAAGAGTGGGGGTGTCAACTGGATCCGCTGGCCACTGAATCCGCTGCCCTGCGACCCTGAAACCTCTGTGCGCTCTGCCCATGCCACCCTTCATCCACACAAGGAGCATAGCGGGCCCCAGCCGGGACAGGGATTGCAGCTCCCTGCCCAGGCATTGCAGCTCCCTGCGCCAGGCCCCGCTGCCAGCCCGCTGCCCTCACTCACCCTCACAGATGACCTGGAGCTCTCCTGGCTGCCCGCTGAGGAGCACACCGGCGATGCCTGTGAACACAGAGCCTGTCACGGCCCCAGCGGCACAGCTCCCTGCCAGCGGCGCTGTGGCCGCACGGGCTGCTGGCCCGGTAGGGCTCAGCCCGGCCCTTGCCGCACACTGCCGCCCCACGGCACGGCTGCCAGAGGGCGGCAGCAGCAATGCCCAGGCCAGGTGGGGCTCCACGGCGCCGGGCCCGGCTGGCGCTGCCGGGGCAGCAGGCGGGGCTGGGGCCGAGCTGCGGCGGGCCGGGCCGGGGAGGGGAAGGGCAGCCCGGGCTCGTGGCTCACCCATGAACCTGACGGCCGCCTCTCGCAGGGGCTCTTGTGGGCTCTGCAGGTAGGGCAGGGCTTGGCGCAGGTGCTCAGCCGCTCTGCTCCTGTCCTGTGCCAGCTGCAGAGAGCGGCAGGAGGGAAGGGTTGGCGCGGGTTCAGACCCTGGACCGGGCGCTGCCTGCGCCCAGCCCCGGCCTCCCCTTGCTGCAGAGCCCTGAGGCGTGGCCAGCAGCCGCTGGCCAAGGGCTCCGAGGGCAGGGGGCAGAGGGCCGGCTGCTACCCAGGGAACCGTGGTTTTGGCCCGCAGCCCCGGCGGGCCGGGGCTCTGTGGGCACCCGCCTCGGGCCCACGGGAGCCTGGAGAAGAGCCCGCGAAGCCTCTGGCTGCAGCAGCGGGCAGGGGCACAGCTGGCAGCCCCGCACACTGAGCACCGCCCTCAGGGGCCTTCTCCAGGCTGAGGCTGGGGGCTTGCAGGCCCTCCTTACCAGGACCTCGGGAAACATCAACAGGTCCTCTGTCTCCAGCAGCTGCTTGAGTTCCCTCTTCTTCAGGAACCCGACTGCACAATGCAGCGTTTCCCGAGATGCCTGAAGAGCAGCAGAGAGGCACAGATGGTCCCACAGGCCAAGGCACAGGAGCATCCCAGTGCCACAGCCTGGAGTTGGCTGCAGCCCGCAAGGTGCCAGGGCAGGAGGCAGCCCAGCCCCCTCCCAGGGGAACACCAGCAGCCGGCCATGATTCCTCACCTGTGCCACGTGCTGATTCTCATCATGGCAGTGGAAGAATAGTGGAGGTAGGCTCTGGCACACAATTGACTTAAGGGGCTTTTTTCCCTTGTCTACTACCAAATCCATCACCTTGAAGAACAGGTTAAGGGAGAGTAGCTGCACATGGCTGTTGTCCTAGAGGAAAGGAAAAAAAAGTCAGTACCAGCTACTCCAGGCCCCCCTGAACAGCACAAAAATCCACAGGACCCAAACTTTCTGGGCAGTAAACAGTGCCCAAGACTGGGGACACAGAGCCTTACGTGGTCAAAGAGCAGCAGGAGCTTCTCAGCCAGCTTCAGGGCAGTGGTGTCAGATACCAGGATGTCTTTGTTCTTGAGCAAATTAGTCAAGACAGAGAGCGTCATTCTGACCACCTCTCCATCTGCATCAGTCAGCAGCTCCAGAAGGCTTTGAACAACGCTGCATATACGCTTGGCCTGTGTGGAACCAAAGGCGCTGTGCTAGGAAGCCATGGACGGCTGCACCGCCAACACCGCCCTGGCACTGTAAGCCCACCCTGCTGCTGCAGGGCCCACAGGCCAAAGGGCTGACCCACAGCACTGGGGCAGGTGAGGCAGGAGAGCTGGGAGCAGCTGCCTTGGCTCCTGAAGCCCTGCCAGCCCAAGGGACTGCTTTCCCCCACGCAGCTTCAGCCGCTGCCCCCTTCTCACCATCGAGGGATCCTTGCTGACCACCACGAGCCCTCTGAGTGCCAGGCGACGCCGCTCCTTGCACTCGCTCTGCAGGTGCCTTGACATGATCTCCAGTGTGCTGTCAGCAGCTTCACTCCAATCCAGGCACTCGAGGACCTGCAAGGCACAGGGCAGTGACAGGCAGCCGGCCAGCAGGAGCCCGGAGCCGCACAGGGCTGGGCCCAGGCAGCAGCACAGGGCACAGGCACTGTCCTGGCAGCTGTGGCTGTGAGAGGGCAGAGAGCTGGGAGGCAGCTCAGCCAGGCAGCGCTGGCCTTGAGGCTCACCTCCACAAGGAACGCCAGGGCGGGCAGATCCCAGTGTGGCTCCTCCTTGCTGAGCAGCCCAAGCAGGCGGAGAGCAATCCCAGAACACAAGGAGAGGGAGACATGGCACATCTCCCTGGAAGGGCAAAAAAGGCAGCAAGACCATGAGGTGGAGGGGCAAACTTCTTCCAGGACTGACTCAGAGAGCTCTGGTTTCTCCCCAGCATTCCTGGAGGGCATGTGAGCACTGTGGGTGGTCCCCCCTTCTGGGCACCCTCCTCTCCCAGCATTTTCCCGTCTCCTTGGCTGTCCCTCAGTGACGAGGCTCTCTGGCCCATGACCACAGGGACTGAGTGTGGCACAGGGCACAAATGCCGGGGGCAGTGGGGAGAAGGGGGTCTCACCTGGCCAGCAGACCCACGGCAAAGTGCTGGGTGTCAGCACACAGCAGCGTGTCCCAGCCATGCTTGCGCTCCATAGCCATCACCTCATTGTCATAGTCCAGTCGGCAGAGCAGAGCCTTCATGGCCTGCACTGCAAACCTGTGTGCAGAGCAAAGCCCAGGTCACACTGGGAGCACTGGCCCTGGCCACAAGGGCTTGGGAAGGACAAGAGGACTGGGACCTGTTGGGCTTGCTGGGAACACAGTGCTCCTCCTGGCATGCTCTCCAGAAGTTATCAACTTCCTCTGGTGGCATCTGCTGTGTGGTGATGACAACATGGAAGAGCAGAGCCACAAACAGCCGGGGAGAATAAAGCAGCATCGCCTTGTGGCACTCAGGCACGATAACCCAGATCACCAGAGTTGCCTGCAAAAGAAGCAGCCCAAGACAGCGCTCAGTGCCAAGGTGTGCGTGGGGCAGGGCCCAAGGGCAGATGCAGGAGGAGCAGCGGGCCTGGTGCCCCCTGAGCCTGCCCCTAGCCCAGGGTTCAGCTCAGTGACTGAGGCACAGAGTGGATGGAGAGCTGCTGGAGAGACGACTGGGTGGTAAGCAGAGGCCAGTTCCAGAAACTCACAGCCAGGGCAAAAACGTCCCTGTCATCCCCATCAGAGGTGCACGTGCTGTGCAGAGGCCAGTCCTCCATCACACAGAGCAGTGTTGGCAGCACTTTCTCCACGGCTGGTCCCGATGATCCTATGGCTTTCCACATCATTGCAGCAGCTCTGTGGGATCAGAGCTCTGTGTCAGGGGCATCTCAGTCCCAGTACCCTGCCCTGTGCAGCTGTGGGGGCCCAGGTGACAGAGCCCCGGTGCCCTGAGGGGCAGGGAGGGAGCATTGGCAGCAGGCTTGGGGAACAGAGGGTCCCCAGGGTCCTGGACCTCTGTGCCTGTCTGGCAGAGCCCATAGCACAGGCTGTGCAGGGCCATGGGCCCCAAAGGCTGGTGGGCCCTGAGCTGTGCAGGCACGTGGGCCCCGTACCTGTCACACGTTGGGGCACAGCGCAGGAGGGTCAGCACCACGTCAGCAGGGTGCTCTTCAGCCAGCCTCACAATGTCACTTTGCAGCCTGGCATCCCCAGTGACATGGGACACCAGCCTCTGGTGAATGCTCCTTACAATGGCTGGCACCTGGAGGAGGCATGGGGAACACTTGGAGCGCTGTCTGGGGGAGCAACTTCTCCAGCTCCCCCCAAGAAGTGCTTCCCTTCCTGCCACACTGTGCTGGCCTCAAAGGCTGAGGGGGCCCAGTGACCGTGGCTTGAGGGGACACACGATTCTGGCAGGCCTCCAGGCCTGGCCCCAGGCTGCTTACCTGCTGCTGAGAAGGAACAGAACTCTCTTCGAAAAAATCCTTAGTGGGAACGGGCGTTGTGTCAGTATTTGTGATTCCCCGAGTCTCTCCAGTGTTGGTGGCTGTGATGACATCCTCAGTCACTGCCATGTCATCCTTTGCCCTGTGATCACTGGAATTCATTGCAGCACCAGAGTCTTCTGAGCACTCAGACGAATCTGGTTTGGTGTCAGTATTTGTGATGCACTGAGTCTCTCCAGTGTCGGCCACATCCTCATTCAGTGCCACGTCAGCCTTGGCCCTGTCCTTGTTCATGGCAGCATCAGAGTCTTCTGAGTACTCAGGTGAACCTGGTTTGGTGTCAGTATTTGTGATGCACTGAGTCTCTCCATGGTCGGTGTTTGTGATGGCCACATCCTCGGTCATTGATGTGAGAACAGTCTTCTCCCAGATTTCAGTCACTGAGGTGTCAGAGTCCTGTGAGAACTCAGCCAAATCTGGGCTGACATCAGGCTCTGCCTGGAGCTCGGTCAGCCCCGCTTCAGCCTGGGCTGTGCCCTCAGCTGCTGCAGTGCTGGTCTTCCTACGTGGAATGCGCAGGAATTTCTGGAACCTCTGCAGGAGAATAAAGGACAGGGAAGGCAGGGATGCTCCAAGCGTGGTGCTGGGCTGAGCAGGGACAGCAGGTGGGGATGTCTGCAGGTACCTTCAGGGTTTTGCGCAAGCGGCCACGGCTGGATTGCTGCTCTTGTCTGCGCTCCAGGGCTGCATCTGGCAAAGAGTGAGCGCAGCCAGAGCTGAGGGGCTGCGGGAGAGGCCAGAGAACACAGCCCAGCCCTGCTCTGCCCAGGCAGGGAGAGCCCCGGGATGGCCCAGGGGATGGAGCAGGGCCACTGCGGGGTGTCTGCCCGGCCCCTCTTCCTTCCTGTCCTTGGGCATGTCCCCAGGCCGATGGGATGGGATGGGATGGGATGGGATGGGATGGGATGGGATGGGATGGCATGGCATGGCATGGCATGGCATGGCATGGCATGGCATGGCATGGCATGGGGCCCAGCTGGCTGCCACCATCAGCTCTGTGGCCCAGCTCTGCCACTCACCCTCCTGCAGTGGCTGCTTGGGCTCTTCAGGCTGTTTTCCTGGGGCAGCTCCAGGGCCTTTGGCTTTTCTCCTCTGGGAGACTTTAAACAGGCTGAGAACTCTGCCTGCCATGCTAGAGTCTGTCCTTGAGGGCCCCTTAGAGAGATATGCCTTGTGAAAGTTCTGAGTCAGAAAGTTCTTTAGTTGTGCCTTGAAGGCATCTGAGACAGAGAAGCCTCAGGAAGACTGCAGGACAGCAAGTCCTGCACTTTGGTCTCAAGGCCTCCTGCCGCAAGGACAGGAGACACCTCGTAAACGGTTTTGGCCACTAAGTCCCAGGATCACTCCTTGAGTGCACAGGCCAGAAGGATGGGAGATGCCTCAGACAAGTTCTGAGTCACCAAGCCTGGCCATGTGGACACCTGGAAAAGAGAAGCCTCGGGAAGGCCGCGGGTCAGCAAGGCCCGCAGTCTTTCCACGAGGTCACCTGTGGAAGTAACGCCTCGGAAAAGCTCCGGGTAGGACACGAACGAGCGCGCTGTGCGGGGGCTCCTCACGGCACCGCTCTGTCCCGTCCTGTCCCGTCGCCTGCTCCAAGCACTGTGGCCTGCTCCTGTCACCGCCAGCTCCTTTGTCACCACGTGTCACAAAGGGCCCTTGGACACCCGTTCCATGTCACAGTGACCGTGCGGCACCGTGTCACCAAGGGCCCTTGCACACACTGCCGCCTGCCCTGGGGCCGCCCCCATCCCAGCCAAAGTGGCCCAGGCTGGAAGGAATGCCTGGCCCCAGGTGTCCAAGGCAGCCCCACAGGATCTTTAGGAAGGGCTCAGAGCATCGGCAAACGCTGCCCTGCTCTGCGGGCTCAGGGCAGCAGAAGGAGCCCCCAGGGCTGCCGACGCAGCCGCGCTGGGAAGGGCACGGGCCCTTCCAGGGACGCTGGCACGGCCTCCTTGGGACACGTCCCGGCCCGTGGCCATCCTAAACCCGCGGGTGTGACTCGCACAAGGAACGTGTGGGCCCGGGCACCAATGCTGCTCTGAGCCCTGGGGCCCGGGCAGCGCTGCCATCAGCAGCTGGGGCAGAGTCCCTGCCCAAGCAGAGCTGCCACCCCCCGAGCCCTGGCAGCGCTGGTGCCCGTCTCCTGCCCCAGAGACCTGTGCCCCCAGGGGGGCTTCTGTGCCACAGGGAGCCAAAGCCCACGTGCCGTGGGGGCTGTGCTCCTTCCTGCAGGGGCTGATGGCCGGAGCACCTGGAGCAACTGCTGGAAATACTTTGTCTCTGTCAGTTGATGCTGCTCCTTCCTGAAAGGAATTTTTCTCATGGAAGGCATGGGCAGTAGCACCACAACACCATCCATTTCTGAGTTTCTCAGGATAATCAGATTTCAATGGAACGCTCTGCTTTTCTGACTCTGTTCCCTGCATTCTGAAAAAAAAAGAATCATCCCAGCCTCTGGTATTCTAGGCTCCGGTCGCTGCCTGTCTTCCTGTGGCAGCTCATTTCCAAACAAAACTGTGGCCCTGCTGAGTGTGGCGATGGATGGCCACAAAGAGGGAGGTTCCCCAGTGAACATCAAGGCAGACACCTGGGGATGTGAAGTGGATAGGCATAACTGTGGCAGGAGAAGCTGTTCTGTGTCTCTGATTATGGCGCTGATGCCCAAAAACTAGGCAAGAAAACAGCCCTCCATGGTATAAGGCCTATGCAGCTGGTATTTGCTTATTCAGTGCCGGGAGTGAGGGGCATTGCTGCACCACAAACTCACTCATCCACTCTTTGAACAGTTCAGGCTTTTATACATGTTTTACTTCATGTGGACATTATACTTTCCTCACTTCACATTGCGACATATTTTCTAATCCCACCATGATGCAAGCCCTTGTAGCACATGCACGGTTTCTGCACAAGCTGGTCATCAGCCTCTGGTGGTCGTTTTGGATGATGGCTCATAAGCCTTCCTCGGGCTGGAGCTCTCCACGCCTGCTTCTTGTGCATGCTCTATAGGATTGTCTGCTCAAATAGCCAGTGGTCAGCTTTTGCAGGTAGCTTGTTCTGCTAAATTTGCTGATTTCCAAAAGGTGCTTCATTCACATAGCCTGTTACAAAGTAGCTACTTCCTTCTTTACAGCTACAGCTTAATGTTCAGCTCAAGCATTCTCTCCTTGCCTAGACATCAAGCCCCCCAATTCTTTCACCATTTGCAAAATCTTTGGCAAATATAGTCTTGCTGTAGTCTCAAAATATTTACCTGTTTCGATCCTGTATCTCATTTTTTTTTGCTTCCATTTGTGATATGTGGTGGCAGTTTGTTTACAATACCATATACAACATTGGCTCATCATGCAGGTTCCTAAGAATGGTATTCCAGTTCCTAAAATTCCTACAAAAAGTTGTGCAGGCCAGTTCAGATTAGGTAGCCAAGATATCAGAGTTTCCCTCAAATGTTTGCTCCAAGATGCAATGCCTTGGGTTACAGCAGGGAGTACTTTTGCCTGTTGCCAAATGGCATGGATATCCACTGCTAGTTGCCCTGATTGATCTGTATCAGTGCAACAACTGGCATTAATTAGAATACAAACTCCTCCCATTTGGCTGTTACCATTTCTAACACCCTGAGGTTTTGAAAGTCTACTTCTTTTAGTGAGTCTCTTTCTGTTTGTAGTCTTTCTAAGGCATCTGCTGTTGAATTAGCAATCAATTAGTTCTGTTTTGGCATAGATGTTTGAAATTTTTCAACGTTTTCTAGTTGTGCAATTCCTAAACGTGGGAGCTAAGCCCTCACAAAACTGTGAAAACTGTTGCTTTATCACACCACTGGGTTACTGGGTGTTCTCTTAGTGAGCCTGTTCTTCCACAGTCCTTCAATAATACCTGTCATTTTATGAGTTTGATTAATACCTGTAACCAAGGGATAAGGCATCCCATGTACATTGGCCAGTCCAGTTACCTGCTAATTGTTTTAAAGCTATTCCATTCCCACAAAGGCACCCAGATGCATCAGGAAGAAGACAGTTGGTGTTAATTCTCACTGACTTGTTTCCCGTATGTCTATCAAAGAGACAGTTTTTCCATGATCACTCACTGGCTGAGTGCCTGTGACTCACCCAGCTGTGTTAGGGCTAAAGCTGCTGAGATTTGTTCCAGACTTGTTCAGCCCTGTGTATCTGTGACTGGCTCGTTGAGAGGCTGTAACTGGAAAAGGGGCTTTCCCAAGAAGATCCTGCCTGTCTACACTGAGCACTGGCATTGTGGAAGCTGTGGGGGTTCAAATCTGACCAATTGCTGGATGGTAGCCCTGGTAAGGGAAGCTTCCATTGTTGCACCTCTCCGCAAAGCCTGCAGTCCCTGAGTCCTGTAAAATGAGCTCTGCTTCCTATTAGTGTTACACAGGTGTTAACAACACAGGCACTGACAGTGTAACCAATGAAAAAGACAGTGAAATACAATGTGAATTACATGGTTTAGGAGTGAATTTCCGTTTTAGTCCATGATCCCCAACAGGTTTGTTCGTCCAGGGTTTAGTTGGTGATTTCTTGAATCAAGAAGATTGAAGGGGAGTAGTGATTCCAGGCAGGTCTTTCCTTTACTCAGACAGATAAAGGTAGTCAGGAGCACTTGGAACAGAGCACTTGGAACAGAGCACTTTTCCTGCAGAGGATCACCTGTAAAATTCTTAACACACGCCCAGCCACCCGGATCAATTGCATGCAATTCATGATCTGGCTGCTTAAATTGATTCTCAAACACCGTACTAAACTTCTGGTGGAATTGTTTGCTTGTAGCCAGTAAATAGTCATAGATATATTGACTACCATCTTGAGCCCAATTTTCATCATGAGTGACATTTAATCCTTAAGGTCTGCCATAAAGCATTTCAAATAGGCTTTTACTTTTGAGTTATGTTTTATCGAGTCTGATAAAGGCAACAGGTAGAGCTTGATACCAAAATAAATGCACTTCTTGCTAAATTTTAGCTATCCATTCTTTGAACATATGATTCAGCCTTTCTACTTGACCGCTAGCTTGTGTTCTGTAGGGCATGTGAAGCTGCCATTGGATTCCTAATGCATTGCTGGCAGCTTGCACCATTTGAGATGGCACAGGAATGAGATCCTCTGTCAGAGGATATTTCTCTAGGTGCACCAAACCTAGGTATGACTTCATTCGACAATACTTTTATTAATTCACTAGCTTTCTTTGTCCTACAAGGGAACGCTTCTGGCCACCCAGAGAAAGTATCAGGAAGTACCAGCAAATATTGGAAACGTCCCTTTCTTGGGACTCCAGCAAAGTCTATTTGCCACAAGTCTCCAGGAAAAGCTCCTCTGCTCAAAACCCCTTGTTCTAGCCTGACTGTTGGATTTGCATTATTCTTCAAACAAGTCACACATTGTGATGATCCTTCTTTAACAGTGTTCTGCATGTCTGGGCCTGCAATACTTACCTTTAGGTATTGATTTCTGCTCCCCAGCCAGTCTTATCATGTTCAGATTTCACATACTGTCTCATTTACTTTCCTGGTATTATGAGTGTACCTGTTTCTAGTTGTCCCCAACCATTTTCTGAACGTTTTCCTTTACTTTCATTAATCCATTTACAATGAGAAGGTTGGTATCTTATGGCTGCTTAGTTGATACTGCAGTAGGTATTAGAGCTGCAACAAGTGGTTCATTTCTTTGAGCAGCGATTTGAGCTTCATAATCTGCATATCTGTCACCTGCTTCCAGGAGGGTGTTACCTTTAGAGTGCCCTCAGCAATGCACAGTTGCCACGTGCAATGGGAGCTCCACCGCCTCGGGGAGCCTGAGGATTTCAGCTGCATATTTGGCCATCTTCTCTTGTGCAGTCAGGAGTTCTCTCTCTCCATATGGCTCCGTGGGCATGAACAATTCCATAGGCATGTTTGGAGTCAGTGCAAATATCAACCTCCCTTCCTTTTGCCACTTCTAATGCCAGAGGGAGGGCTATCAGCTCAGCCTCTTGTGCTGAGGTTCCTGCTGGAAATGGCTTTGACTCTATTACCTCCGAGACTGTGCTCACAGTGTAGCCCGCCATTCGCACTCCCTGCCTCCCAAAACTGCTGCCATCACAGCAGCAGTTCATGGCTGAACCAGTTCATGGCATCTGGGAGCGGCTGTTCCTCTAGAGTTTGGCGGCTGGAGCGCACAGCTTCCATGGTCTCTGGGCAGTTGTGTACTGCAGGTTCAGCTTTGGACTTTCCTTGCAGAAAAGAGGCAGGGTTAACAATATTGGTCACTTGATTCCAGTATCATCGGATTTGGCCAGGACTGCTTGGTAGTTCAGGAACCTCGAGGAAGACAGCCAATGTTTCCCTTTCTGATCTAAAACAGCTGACACTGTGTGTGACACTGAGACACTCATCTTTTGTCCTATGTAAACTTCCTTGCTTCTTCAATGTTCATGATCACTGCTGCTACTGCCCTGAGGCAGGCAGGCCAGCCCTTTCTCACTGTATCGAGTTGTTTAGAAATCAGGCCACTGCCCTTTTGTTAGGACCCAGGTGTTGTGCCAGAACCTCTAAAGTTATTCTCTCTCTCACACTGGGAATAACCATAAAGGCTTGCTCTTGTCAGGCAGCCCCACAGCAGGGGCCCTCATGAGTTTGCACTTCAGCTCTTCAAAGGGCCTTCTCAATTCGGGGGTCCATATCACGGCAGTTTTAGAAATTTTCACCAATTTGTCTGAAGGTTTTGTCCTGCTTTAAGGCAAATTTGGTAGAGAACCTCCAAAGGAGGGCCCCTCCCGAAAGAAAACCCACACGGCCGCTGCCCCCAATTGGTTTGGGAAAAAATTCCTCAGAGAGAAGGGGAACGAACCTGTTTATTTGACAGGCACAGCACCCCCCAGCACACAAAATGAACAATACCGGATGACACCGCTCTGAGAATGATGACAAAATCAGAAAGTCTCTTTCGGGGGTGGTTGCTCTGTTCTCAGTCCCTCCGGTGCTGGGGCAGCTGCTGCAGCCAAACGGTGCAAACCCTCGGTGTTCCCAGGTCCCAGTCCGGAGCAGGTTTGAGATGGTCACAGAAACAGGAGAGGAGAAACAGTCCAGGAAGAAATTTGGACTGTTTAGCTAAACTAGCTAATAAGCAGAAGCAAAAGCGAGAGCAGAGAGACAGCAAGCAAAGTAGAAAAGCCAAAAGCTAAAAGCAAAAAGCAAAAACAGCCCTATGTACTGCCCGTCTCTGTGTCCCTGATAAGAGAAACCCAAACCAAACTTCCACTCGTCAGAGACACTCTTAAAGACACAGAACACATGAATGGGGATACAAGCATCATAACGTCACCCCAGGACATTCCACCCCTTATCCCCATATCATCAACATACTACAACACATCATGCATTATTCATACAAAATTTCCGTCTGTTCCCCCAAAATTTACCAGCAATACCCATCATGCCTTCATCACATCTGCACACTGGACCACTGAATCCAGGCCCTATATTACAGAGCCGCAGGATTCCCCCCTTTCACTTTACTCACTTAAAGCTCCATCTATCACTTGCCCAGACCTTCAACACTTACACGTTTCCTTCTGTCTCATGTCTGTATGGTTCAATGTACAGACAATGGCAGTAACATCCAATGAACAGTGATTTTGCACATCATTCTTACCCCACAATCAGATCTCCCTGAGGTACACATCGTGTTGTTCCATCTCTTTGCATTATCCACCATGTGCAACCTGGTCCCTGAGCAAAGACAACCCCACAAATGGGTTTGTCTGTACTCGAGGCAGAATTGATCCACACAGTCTTCCCTAACAAACCTCCGATATGTACCACTGGGACTTTGTCTGCTTCTATTACATTCAGGGACTCAGACTGGGCAGGACCTGCTCGGTTGGTGGAACCTCGGATGTTAACAAACCAGGTGGCCTTTGCTAAATGCTGCTCCCAGTTTTGGAAAGATCCCCCACCCAAAGCCTTCAACTGGGTTTTTAGTAGTCCATTGTACCTCTCCACTTCCCCTGCAGCTTGTGCATGGTAGGGGATATGGTACACCCACTCAATGCCATGCTCCAGGTGTTGATAAGGCTGTTCTTGAAATGAGTCCCGTTGTCTGACTCGATCCTCTCAGGGGTGCCATGTCTCCACAGAACTTGCTTTTCAAGGCCCAGGATGGTGTTCCGGGCTGTAGCATGAGACACAGGGTAGGTTTCCACCCATCCAGTGGTGCCTTCCACCATGGTCAGCACATAGCGTTTGCCCTGGCGTGTCTGGGGCAGTGTGATGTAGTCAATGTGCCAGGCCTCCCCATACTTGTACTTGGATCACCACCCACTGTACCAGAGGGGCTTCACTCGCTTGGCCTGTTTGATGGCAGCACACGTCTCACAGTCATGGATAACCTGAGAAATACTGTCCATGGTTAGATCCACCCCTCGATCTCGTGCCCACTTATAGGTGGCATCTCTGCCCTGGTGGCCTGAGGCATCATGGGCCCATCGAGCTAGGAATAACTCTCCCTTATGTTCCCAATCTAGGTCTATTTTGGACACCCCTATCTTTGCAGCCTGGTCTACCTGCTCATTGTTTTGGTGCTCCTCACTGGCCCTACTCTTGGGTACATGGGCATCTACATGGCGGACTTTCACAGGTAGCCTGCCTACCCTGGTAGCAATGTCTTTCCACTCATCAGCAGCCCAAATTGGTTTTCCTCTACATTGCCAGTTAGCCTTTTTCCACCTCTCCAGCCATCCCCACAGAGCACGGGCTACCATCCATGAATCAGTGTAGAGGTAGAGCTTTGGCCACTTCTCTCTCTCAGCAATGTCCAGGACCAGCTGAACAGCTTTGAGTTCAGCAAGTTGACTTGATCCACCTTCTCCTTCGGTAGCTTGTGCAACCTGTTGTGTGGGGCTCCATACGGCTGCTTTCCACTTTGGTTCATCCCTACGATGCAACAGGAACCGTCAGTGAAAAGAGCGTAGCGTGTTTCCTCTGGTGGCAGTTGGTTATAGGGAGGAGCCTCTTCAGCACGTGTCACTGGTTCTTGTTCCTCTTCATCTGTGACACGAAAATTCTCACCTTCGGGCCAATTTGTAATGACCTCCAAAATCCCAGGGCGATTCAGTTTACCTATACGGGCGCGCTGAGTGATGAGAGCAATCCACTTGCTCCATGTAGCACTGGTGGCATGGTGAGTGGAAGGAACCTTGCCTTTGAACATCCACCCCAGCACCGGTAGTCGGGGTGCCAGGAGGATTTGTGCTTCAGTGCCTATTACCTCCGAGGCAGCCTGGACTCCTCCATAGGCAGCAAGGATTTCTTTCTCTGTTGGAGTATAGTTGGCTTCAGACTCTCTGTAGCTTCAACTCCAAAATCCCAGTGGTCGGCCCTGAGTCTCCTCAGACACCTTCTGCCAAAGGCTCCAGGACAAGCCATGGTTCCTGGCTGCAGAGTAGAGCATGTTCTTTACCTCTGGTCCGTCCTGACCGGGCCAAGGGCTACTGCATGAGCAATCTCCTGCTTGATCTGGACAAAGGCTTGTTGCTGCTCAGGGCCCCACTGGAAATTGTTCTTCTTGCGGGTGACCAGGTAGAGAGGGCTCACGATCTGACTGTACTCAGGAATATGCATCCTCCAAAAACCTATTGCACCCAGGAAAGCTTGTGTCTCTTTCTTATTGGTGGGTGGAGACATTGCTGTGATCTTGTTGATGACATCTGTAGGAATCTGACGCCGTCCATCTTGCCACTTCACTCCCAGGAATTGAATCTCACGAGCTGGTCCCTTTACTT
Source organism: Melospiza georgiana (assembly GCF_028018845.1). Lineage (NCBI taxonomy): Eukaryota > Metazoa > Chordata > Aves > Passeriformes > Passerellidae > Melospiza > Melospiza georgiana. The sequence goes on along the minus strand of NC_080436.1, from coordinate 3,190,237 downwards.
TGCTCTTTTTAATGGCAAAACCAGCTCCCAGGAAGATCTGGATGATTTCCTTCCCTTTCTCAAACACTTCCGCAGCTGTGTTCCCCCACACAATGATGCCATCAATATACTGCAGATGTTCTGGAGCCTCTCCCCTTTCTAGTGCAGTCTGGATCAGTCCATGGCAGATGGTGGGGCTGTGCTTCCACCCCTGGGCAGTGGGTTCCAGGTATACTGCACTCCCCTCCATGTGAAAGCAAACTGAGGCCTGCATTCTGCTGCCAGAGGAATGGAGAAAAATGCATTGGCAATGTCTATAGTGGCGTGCCACTTTGCTGCCTTGGACTCAAGCTCATACTGGAGCTCTAATATGTCTGGCACGGCAGCACTCAGTGGTGGAGTCACTTCATTCAATGCACGGTAGTCCACAGTCAATCTCCATTCTCCTTCAGATTTTCGCATAGGCCAAATGGGGCTGTTGAAGGGTGAGTGGGTCTTGCTGACCACCCCTTGGCTCTCCAGCTCTCGGATCATCTTATGGATGGGGATCACAGCATCTCGAGTGGTTCTATACTGTCGTCGATGCACTATGGAAGTGGCAATTGGAACTCGTTGCTCTTCTCCCGTCAGGCATCCTACTGCAGATGGATTCTCAGACAACCCAGGCAAGGTGTTCAATTGCTGGAAGCCCTCTGTCTCTACAGCAGCTATTCCAAATGCCCATCTGAGTCCCTTTGGGTCTTTGAAGTACCCACTTTGAAGGCAGTCTATGCCCAAAATACATGGGGCCTCTGGGCCAGTCACAATAGGATGCTCCTTCCACTCATTTCCAGTCAGGCTCACCTCAGCTTCCACCAAAGTGAAATCCTGGGATCCCTCTGGCACACCAGCAATAGAAACGGACTCTGTCCCGACATGTCTTGATGGCATTAATGTGCATTGCACACCAGTATGGACCAAAGCTTTGTACTCTTGTGGCTCCGATGTGCCAGGCCAACAAATCCACACAGACCAGAAAACACGATTTTCCCTGGCCTCTACCTGGCTAGAGGCAGGGCCCCTCTAAGCCTGGTTATCCTTCTTTCCCTGGGCGTATGTTTTGGATGTTCCTTCGAGGGGGTCAGACATGTCATCATCATCATACCTGGCGGTTCGGCTACGGGCAACTGGTGCTGCTTTCCTTCAGGTGGCTTCCTTCATTTCATGCACCCGTCATGCCAGAACAGCAGTAGGTTTCCTATCCCACCTTCTCATGTTTTCCCCACAATCACGCAGGTAAAAACACAGCTCAGCTCGTGGGGTGCACCTTCTCTCACCATCTGGGAAACGTCTGCCTTGGATACCAGAACCTCGGATCTGTACTGCTGAAATTTGGAGAAGGTCTTCTTTAATCTCCTCTCTAAGCTTCTTATCGTTCTCCTCTATCTTATCCTCTAAGTTCTGCAGACGTGTTTCTACCACTGCGATTCTGATATGTGTCGGGCCATGTACAGCATCTGCATATGCTCGGAGCTTCCTTGCCATGTCAAGCACAGTCTCATCCCTTTCATCCCTCTTCGTGATGGCTAAGGCAGAAGTATATTCATGTGGCCCAAGTCGTACAAGTTTTCGCCACATCACAGACGTGCATGGTACTAAGTCTGGGTTCCTAGTTGTTACATCATCTGAGAAGATAATCTCTGCCACTGCCATTTCTCTCAGGCGTTGGATCCCTTGCTCTATTGTCTTCCACTGAGATTTCTGCACATAGAGATCGTCTGCGCACTGGTATCTTTCTGCTACACTTCTTAGGACCCGTTCCCACAGGCTGTGAGTGTAAGCCCCCCTCATCATTCCTTGGTCTATGACAGGATCCTGTGACAGGGATCCCAAATGCCTGGCTTCAGTGCCGTCCAGAATTGTAGCCTCGCCTGCAGCAGCCCAGAGATGGACCAGCCAACTAATTATGGATTCATCAGGTCGTCATGTGTAATCCTTCCTTAAGCCACAAAGGTCCTTCAGAGAAAAGGACTCAATATTTGCATCTGATCTTGCACCTGCTGCTTTGACTCCTGATTTTATGTCAGGAGGCATTGAGGTTCCTTCTCCTTCATCATCATCATCATCATCATCATCATCCACTGGTCGATTGGTCTTGTCCGTGCATTTCCCACTTCTGGTGCTGGTAGCAACAGCCATGGGTTTAGATGCTGGCTTGCCTCACTATCTGGTTTGTCTGCTGGCTTCGAGCCTGGGCTGTTGGCTGCAGCCTGAATCACCGGGATAGTTGCTGATTTATCTCCCTGCCCCCCTGCCTCTGTCTGCTGCCCGACAGTATCTAGCAGTGTGCAATAAGCATATGCCAGGGCCCAGCTCACTGCAATGACCTTCCTCTCCTCAGGCTCATCCTGGTACTTCTCTTTCAGATATTTCCCCACCTCAGCTGGGTTCTGAATTTGTTCATGGGGAAAATCCCAGACTATAGGGTCAGAGAATTCCTTCAGGATTTGACCCATATTCTCCCATTTCCCACACCACTTAGGATTTTCCACACCAGGGTTTACTCCCGAGTCAGGGGTCTCATCAGCCTGTCTAAAAATCTCAGCCCTCATTCTAGAGAAGCAGCAGGCTGTATAGAGGAAGGTTACCAGATTGAAAACCAGAAAGATGGTTTCTTTAACATTGAGGGGAAACTGACCATCCTTCACTAGTGATGCAACTGATTCATAGGAGAAGAAGGAAAGCAGAGGCTGAAAAACCTCATTCCCTCCTGCTCCTCCTGCAACAAACTGGATGCATAACCATAGCCATGAACCATTCATACCTGGAGCAGACCCTAGCATGTTTATAAACTTCTTGCACAACATTGCCACCAAGCCCAGCAGGATAGCTACTCTGGTCACTGCCCCTCTGATGTAAAAACTATCTATTACGAACAATACTAAAACTATTTCTGGGTAAGAAAATAAACCTAGGGACCAGAGAGGTATTAAAATCTCAAAAGACCCTAGGGACCAGAAATGCATGAAAACCTTCACCCCAACAGACAATACGAATTCATGACTATTAGCTGATTTAAACGAACACAGAGTAATAGCAACCAAAATGCAGTCAAAACAGGGTTTTTCCAATCTCTCTCGAGCCCCATGATTGGGCGCCAATATTTTGTCCTGGTTTAGGGCAAATTTGGTAGAGAACCTCCAAAGGAGGGCCCCTCCCGAAAGAAAACCCACACGGCCGCTACCCCCAGTTGGTTCGGGAAAAAATTCCTCAGAGAGAAGGGGAAAGAACCTGTTTATTTGACAGGCACAGCACCCCCCAGCACACAAAATGAACAATACCGGATGACACCGCTCGGAGAAAGATGACAAAATCAGAAAGTCTCTTTCGGGGGTGGTTGCTCTGTTCTCAGTCCCTCCGGTGCTGGGGCAGCTGCTGCAGCCAAACGGTGCAAACCCTCGGTGTTCCCAGGTCCCAGTCCGGAGCAGGTTTGAGATGGTCACAGAAACAGGAGAGGAGAAACAGTCCAGGAAGAAATTTGGACTGTTTAGCTAAACTAGCTAAAGGGCAGAAGCAAAAGGAAAAGCGAGACCAGAGAGACAGCAAGCAAAGTAGAAAAGCCAAAAGCTAAAAGCAAAAAGCAAAAACAGCCCTATGTACTGCCCGTCTCTGTGTCCCTGATAAGAGAAACCCAAACAAAACTTCCACTCGTCAGAGACACTCTTAAAGACACAGAACACATGAATGGGGATACAAGCATCATAACGTCACCCCAGGACAGGTTTCATGATCAATCTGTAGCTGTATATGCGCAGATGGCAGCAAGCTGTCATTCCAAGGAGAGCAGGAAGTTATCTTACGGTTTGTGGTCGAGGTGTCTGGCAAATTGCTCCCTTCCGGGCAGTTGCCAAAGACCGTTGTCCTCCCGAGACCCCATATCCTCTTGTTGCTTGTTGTATGTGTTCTGATCTGTTGTATTGCATTAAGGTGTACTTTGGTTTGCTGCAGTTGCTCCCTGTTACAGTGCTTCTGCCCCCATTGCCTCCTCCCTCCTTTTTAATGTCAATCTCGCTGCCTCCTCCCCTGGTTCTCAGACAACTGCCTTGTCATCCCCTCAACCCCTCCCCTGTGTCCTGTCTGTCACTCCACAGCCCATCCCTTCCCTCCAGAAACTTCTTCCAAGGGCGTCGAGTGATAGGTTCAGGCACTGGGACCCCTCCCCCGGCTTGCCCCCATTGGTTCCCCTATATGTCTGTTTCCCTGCTGCCCACGCCCTCCTGTAATTCCATTGGCAGATGGGCGATCCCCTCCCCTGTTCCCTCGCCCCTTTATAACACCTTGCACAGCCCAGCTCTCTGTCTGCAGTTGGCTGGATCCCCTGGGTTGCAGATCTGCTTGGAGCTCTCTAATAAAGCTGGACTTTGCCCCCAGCTGGAGTCCCCTCTCCTTCTCCTTGATTTGGCCCCAGCTTGGTCTGTGGCTGCTTTGAACCTCCTTGGCCTCTGCTATCTTGGCCCCTGCCTCTGCTTCATCCACACCCACGTCCTCTCCCTGATGCTGATCCAGAGCTGCCACCATGGCTGCAGGGAGTTCTTCTTCTTTTTCTTTTTCTGTGTCTTTATTATGATACAGCCTCTATGCTTTTTTCATTATTGCCTTTAAGTCTCTCTTTACAGGCTCTTTCTGCTTCTGAAGTTTCTGCCTGACATCTGGGCTAGATTGCCCAAACATCAGGGAAATGAACTGCTGTTTTCCCATATTCATCCAGGGATCCAGGGCTGTGTGTTTATGTGCAGCTGCTCAGAGCCTGTCCACAAAGTCAGTGGGTGACTCGTGCTGTCCCTGTGTAACATTATCTATTACTGAACAATTTATTGCTTTTGGAAAGGTATTTTTTAATTCAAATTTGACTAGTTCCTGGTATCTGGTTAACATTGCACAGCTGCCTGCATCATTTGGGTCCCACAAAGGATTTACAGTAGGAAACAACTGGTGCACTGTACCTTGTCAGGCTCCACTAGCAATTTGTTCCTGCACATCACTATCACCTCAGTTTGGGTCTTGATTCTTGACTATGAACTCAAATCATTTTGCTACTTTGCAGGGGTTTTCAATATCCATTTTAATTTTTCCTGCCAACTCTTGAGGTCACTAGTAGAAAAGCAGATGTTCACCCACATGGCTTCACCTGGGGGACCCACTAATTGCCTTAAGGGGGTGACTAAAGGCACAGCTTTGTTGGTTTGATTCCTTGTGTTGGTTGTCTCTGAAATTGTCCCCTCACCAGGATTATTCATCTCATCCTCACTGCCATTTGGATTTAATTCAGGGGGCGGAGTGCTTGGGTGAGGGGGAATGTACCCGAGCTGGCCTGGGGTAACTCGGCTGTAAGGCTTGGACACCTAGAAATCAATTTCCTCGTGCTTTTTAGCCAATTTCAAACATCTCTGCCCTATGCTACATGCAGAACAACATGGCTTTATTTCTTGCCTGTTACCTCTTTCCAAAGTTAGGACTAAAGGGTCCTGTGGGACCAAATCAAAGCCACATTCTTTCTGCCACTCAAGTTTATTCTTCAGGGAAAAAAACATGTCTGCATATATCAATTGATCTCATTTTCCTTCTTTTCTTCAAAATAACATCAACTGTCAGAATGTATGATAATTTAAAGTTCCATTAGGTGGTCACTTTTCACCACTTTCTAACAGATACCAAGGCTACCATTGGGTAGAGTATTTAATCAGATTAGCTTTCTTTGAAAAAATTACCCTCTGGGATTCCTCCCAAATCTTTCTCATCTGCTAAAATACATTCTAGTGGACTCTTTGTAATAACATTTTTACTACTTAGGTTATTCATTCTTAATGCTATCTAAATTTCCAAACTTATCAGTATGTGTTAGTACTTCTCTTTTCCTGCTCTTTATGCCCTGTATACTGCACCTAACACACACTGCGTGTCTCTGAGTCACCCAGCACCAATGTTCTTTTTTATAGTCCTAACAAGCAATGGACACAAAAGGATTACACGTTCCACACAATCTACAAGGAACTGGGGTATGATTGGAGATAAAACAAGTTTCTTACAACACTGCCTAAAATAATACTCAGGAGTAGATGCTCATGTAAACCTAGAGTTCACAATCCTTGAGTTTTTATGTAGTGGCTAAAACCTTGGGTGACTGCTCGATGTTGTTCAAACACTTCTCAGCCTCAGACGGGCTTGGTGCTGTGCCCATTTCCCTGGGGTGTTGCAGTTCATGTTTATTTATCAGCTATGGTATAATAGTTTGTTTTAATGTACCCCATGTTTTCCCCAAGTTGGTTTACCCCTAGGTTTTTCCCTCCCTCAAAGCTGTCCCTCATGCCATGCCCCACTCTTTGTTCCAGCTCCTTCCCTGCCTGTGAAGGTGACCCAGCTCTTCGTTCCTGAACCTTCCCTGTCACTTTTGTCTTGGACCAATCCCTGGCTGCACCACGCCTTTGGAATTCCCCTATTGCAGGAACCCCACTGGCCCATGGGACCTACCCTCTCCTCCCATCTGTCCAAATTAGTCCCAAGCAACTGATGGGATCCCCTCGCTCCTCCCTTGCAGATTCCTTCGTGCTCAATTGTTTGTATCCACCCCCTGAGCTGCACCCCTATAAAATCCTGTGCACAGAAGTGCTCGTGGCTCTTTCCTTCTAAATCCCTCCCTTGGAATAAACCTTTGCCTGTGGAACCTCACAATGGAAGTGCCTCCTCCTTCTCTTCTGCCTGGTGCGTGCCGCAGTTCTCAGATCCTGAACCACTGAGCAGTGGCTCGGCAGCTTCAGCCGCAGGCAGAACCCACGCCTTGGCCGTTCCCCACTCCTGGCACAGCGCCGCAGTTTTCCCAAGAGCCAGCCTGGGCTCCGCTGGGCTGCGTCAATGGGGAACCTGTGCCAGTGCCGACCGTGCTCTGGGTGAAAAACCTTTTCCTGATATGGAAATGAAACTTGCCCTGTCCCAGCTCCCTGCCCTTTTCTCGAGTCCTGTCACTGGTCCCAACAGTGACGGGAGCTGCAGCAGCCCCTCTGATTGCCCTCAGGAGGATGTTGAAGACCACAGCGATGCCCTTTACTCTCCTCCAGGCTGAACAGACTAGAGTGGCCACAGGTGCACCTAGGGCTTCCCCTCCAGACCGCGCTTGATCCTTGCAGTCCTCCTTTGCATTCTGGCTAATGGCTTAATATATTTGTATATTGTGGTGCCGAAAACTGCACCTGTCTGCTTACAGCGCTTCTCTTGGCTGCTGCTTCAGGGTGTGGGCACCATAATCAGAGACACAGAACAGCTTTTCCTCCCAGAGTTATCCTTATTCTCTGTACTTCCATGTGTCTGCCTTCATGTTCACTGTGGAACCGCTCTATTTGTGGCTGCCCTTTGCTGTGCTCAGCAGGGACACAGTTTTGTTTGGACATGAGCTGCCACCGCCAGACAGACAGCAACTGAAGACAAGAATATCAGAGCCTGCGCAGATTCTATTTTTGCCAGAATGCAGGAAAGAGAGTGAGAAAAGCACAACGTTCCACTGAAATTTGATTGTCCTGAGAAACTCAGAAGCTGTTGGTGTTGTGGTACTACTGCCAGTCCCTTCCATGAGAAGAATTCCTTTCAGGAAAATGCAAAATCATCTGAGAGAGACAAAGTATTTCCAGCAGTTGCTCCAGGTGCTCCGGCCATCAGCCCCTGCAGGAAGGAGCACAGCCCCCAAGGCACGTGGGCTTTGGCTCCCTGTGGCACAGAAGCCCCCCGGGGGCACAGGTCTCTGGGGCAGGAGACGGGCACCAGCGCTGCCAGGGCTCGGGGGGTGGCAGCTCTGCTTGGGCAGGGACTCTGCCCCAGCTGCTGATGGCAGCGCTGCCCGGGCCCCAGGGCTCAGAGCAGCATTGGTGCCCGGGCCCACACATTCCTTGTGCGAGCCACACCCGTGGGTTTAGGATGGCCATGGGCCGGGACGTATCCAAAGGAGGCCGTGCCAGCGTCCCTGGAAGGGCCCGTGCCCTTCCCAGCGCGGCTGCGTCGGCAGCCCTGGGGGCTCCTTCTGCTGCCCTGAGCCCGCAGTGCAGGGCAGCGTTTCCTGATGCTCTGAGCCCTCCCTAAAGATCCTGTGGAGCTGCCTTGGACACCTGGGGCCAGGCATTCCTTCCAGCCTGGGCCACTTTGGCTGGGATGGGGGCGACCCCAGGGCAGGCGGCAGCATGTGCAAGGGCCCTTGGTGACACAGTGCCGCACGATCACTGTGACATGTAACGGGTGTCCAAGGGCCCTTTGTGACACATGGTGACACAGGAGCTGGCGGTGACAGGAGCAGGCCACAGTGCTCGGAGCACGCGAGGTGACAGGACGGGGCAGAGCGGTGCCGTGAGGAGCCCCCGCACAGCGCGCTCGTTCCTGTCCTACCCGGAGCTTTTCCGAGACGTTACTCCCAAAGGTGACCTCGTGGAAAGACTGCGGGCCTTGCTGATCTGTGGCCTTCCCGAGGTTCTCTTTTGCAGGAGCCTGCGAGGCCATACTGGGGGATTTGGTGACTCAGAACATTTCTGAAGCATTTCTCATCACTGCCGCTGGCCCCCTCGAGGACAGACCACAATCCTTGACAGGAGTCTCTTGTCCTTGTGGCAGGAGCCCTTTAGACCGAGTGCAGGACTTGCTGTCCTGCAACCTTCCTGAGGCGTCTCTCTTGAAGGTGCCTCCCAGGCACAAGTGCAGGACTTGGTGACTTGGAGCTTTTCCAAGGCATCTCTCCTGCAAGTGTCCACAAATCCAATCAGAGATATGGAGCAGAGAGTGCTGAGAATGCAAAACTTTGCCTGGGTGGAGGAGGAGGAGGAAGAAGGCCCTAGAGCCGCCCCAGCACTGGAGACCGAGGAGGTGGTGCCATTCCAGCCACTGCAGGAGGGTGAGTGGCAGAGCTGGGCCGCAGGAATGGTGCCTGCAGCCGGCTTGACCCCATCTATCCATGCCATGCCATGCCATGCCATGCCATGCCATGCCATGCCATGCCATGCCATGCCCTGGGGACATGCCCAAGGACAGAACAGAAGAGGGGCCGGGCAGACACCCCGCAGTGGCCCTGCTCCATCCCCTGGGCCATCCCGGGGCTCTCCCTGCCTGGGCAGCGCAGGGCTGGGCTGTGTTCTCCGGCCTTTCCCGCAGCCCCTCAGCTCTGGCTGCGCTCGCTCTTTGCCAGATGCAGCCCTGGAGCGCACACAAGAGCAGCAATCCAGCCGTGGCCGCTTCCACAGCACGGCCCAGGTACCTGCAGCCACCCCCACCGGGGCTGGGCCTGCTGTCCCTGCTCAGCCCAGCACCATGTGTGCAGCACTCCATGCAACACCCCCGGCTTCCTGCCCTTCTCCTACAGCTCGTCTGCAAATTCACCAAGAACATCCAGCAGGAAGACACCAGCACTATGGGCACTGGGCTCCGAGCACACCCGGAGCTCCTCAAACTTAAGACCAGCGTCACCCCGATGCATTTGCCTGTGGAGAAGGGTGTTTTCAGGCCAGAACATGTAAGCAGCCTGTGGCCAGGCTTCCATTCTCCCATGAATCACATGGCTTCCCGAGCCACGCCTGCTGGTCCCTGGGTGCCTTTGAGGCCATGGCAGTGCCGTGGGAGAGGAAGCATTTCTCTGGGGAAGCTGGAAACTTTGCTCCATCTGGCAGCTTTCCAAGTCCCCTCATGCCTTCTCCAGGTGCACTACCTCCCTGAGCTGTCTCCCAGCTCTCTGCCCTCTCATAGCCACAGCTGCCAGGACGGTGCCCGTGCCCTGTGCTGCTGCCTGGGCCCGGCGCTGTGCGGCTCCGGGCTCCTGCCGGCCGGCTCCCTGTCACTGCCCTGTGCCTTTCAGGTCCTCGAGTGCCTGGACTTGAGGGAATGCAGTGACAGTGTTCTGGACATCATGTCACAGAACTTGCAGAGTGAGCACAGGGAGAGGCGTCACTTGGCACTCAGAGGCTTCAGAGTGCTGGGAAAGAATCCCTCCTTGGTGAGAAGTGGGCAGTGGCTGAAGCTGTGCAGGCAGCGTGGGGCTGGGCAACGCAGTCGCTTGGCCTTGCCTGGGCTTTGGGCGCTGGGGCAGCTGCTCCCAGCTCTCCTGCCTCCCGCTTCAGCTGCCCCAGTGCTTCGGGACAGGCCTTTGGCCTCTGGGCCCTGTGGCAGCAGGCTGGCCTTTTACAAACTTGTGTTCCACACAGGCGGAAAAAATGTGGAGCCTGACTGAAAGTCTTGTGGAGCTCCTGCAGGGAAATGAAAGCAACATGATCAGGATGACCATTCTTCTACTGAGATATTTGCTGATGGATATTGGTACCGCAATACCCACCCCCATCGCCCTGCAGCTGGCTGAAGCGCTCCTGCCGCTCTTTGACCATGTAAGGCTCTGTGCCCACAGCCACGGCCACTGGCTGCTGCCCGGACACTTAGTGCCCTGTGGAGATGCAGGCCTGTGCCCTGGGGGCCTGAAGCAGCTCATGCTGAGGTCTTTTGCCCTTCCTTTCATACAGGATGATAGCCAGGTGCAGCTGAGCTGCATGTGTGTCTTTCAAGAGATGCTGGAGTTATTAACAGAAGACGGAAGAAAGGCCTTGAAGTCCCATGTGCGCCAGAGCCTGGTCCCACTGTCCTTCCACTGCCATGATGAGAATCAGATGGTGGCTGAGGTGAGGACTTGTGGCCGGCTGTGGTCCCCCTGGGAGGGGGCTGGGCTGCCTCCTGCCCTGGCACCTTGTGGGCTGCAGCCTCCTCCTGGGTGTGGCACTGGGACGCTCCTGTGCCCTAGCCTGTGGGGCCAACTGTGCCTCTGTGGTGCTCTCCAGGCCTCTCGGGAAACGCTGCATTCTGCAGCCAGATTCCTGAAAAGGAGGGATATTGAACAAATGCTCCAGGTGGATCAGACATGGAGGTTCGGCGAGGGCCTGGTAAGAGCCGCCGCAAATCCCCAGCCTCAGCCTGGAGAAGGCCCCTGAGGGCGGTGCTCAGTGTGTGGGCTGGCAGCTGTACCCCTGCCCGCTGCTGCAGCCAGAGGCTTCGCGGGCTCTTCTCCAGGCTCCCGTGGGCCCGAGGCGGGTGCCCACAGAGCCCCGGCCCGCCGGGGCTGCGGGCCAAAACCACGGTTCCCTGCGTAGCAGCCGGCCCTCTGCCCCCTGCCCTCGGAGCCCTTGGCCAGCGGCTGCTGGCCGCGCCTCAGGGCTGTGCAGGCACGGGAGGCCGGGGCTGGGCGCAGGCAGCGCCCGGTCCGGGGTCTGAACCCGCGCCAACCCTTCCTTCCTGCCGCTCTCTGCAGCTGGCAGAGGACAGGAGCAGAGCGGCTGAGCACCTGCGCCAAGCCCTGCCCTACCTGCAGAGCCCACAAGAGCCCCTGCGAGAGGCGGCCGTCAGGTTCATGGGTGAGCCACGAGCCCGGGCTGCCCTTCCCCTCCCCTACCCGGCCCGCCGCAGCTCGGCCCCAGCCCCGCCTGCTGCCCCGGCAGCGCCAGCCGGGCCCGGCGCCGTGGAGCCCCGCCTGCCCTGGGCATTGCTGCTGCCGCCCTCTGGCAGCCGTGCCGTGGGGCGGCAGCGTGCGGCAAGGGCCGGGCTGAGCCCTGCCGGGCCAGCAGCCCGTGCGGCCACAGCGCCGCTGGCAGGGAGCTGTGCCGCTGGGGCCGTGACAGGCTCTGTGTTCACAGGCATGGCCGGGCGGCACCTGAGGGGGCAGCAGCAAGAGCTGCAGCTGATCTGCACTGGTGAGTGAGGGCAGCGGGCTGACAGCGGGGGCTGACAGGGGGAGCTGCAAGCCCTAGCCCGGCTGCGGAGGGCTCTGCTCCCGTGGGCAGAGCACACTGACATTTCAGGGCCACATGTGGGATTTGTTGGTTGCAACTTCGGGCTGATCCCCTTGCTCCCTGCTCCCTCCTGGCCATGGCAAGAGCAGACTGGGATGAACCTGGCAGGGGCCTCTCCTCAGCTCCTCGCAGATCTGGCACCTGACCTTGACTCTGTTCCTCTCTCTTGAAGCCCTGGAAGAAATGGCATATGACAGCAGTCCTGCCATCAGAAATCTGTCAGCTGAAGCTGGGTTTGTTCTCCGGGCTGTACAGAGGGCTCCCTACTCCACGTGGCGTAAGCTGCGAGATGAGTTCCGCAGCGCATGGAAGAAACGACCTCGCCTGTGCCACCGAGCCTTGCTGTTCTGCTGGAACTCTGTGTAAAGTTGATCTGGAAGACTCTTGTGTGCTGGGGCCACTAGAGCCAGCAGGGATTTTCTTTTTAATCAAGATTTTTGTTTTCATATTTTAATTTTTCTTTTGTATGTAAATAAAAATATGTATAGTAAACAGACTACTAGGATCTTTTCCTTGCCAGTATTGGCAGGGCTTTGGGGAGGAGGATGAAAAGGGTGCTTGTGCTCAGCCAGCTGCCCAGGTGTTCAGTGCTGCAGGGAAAATGGCTAGAAGCCCCTTTGCCTTTGGTGCTTCTGCTGAAGCCTTTGTGCTGCCCACAGAGCGGCTGGGCAGGGGCCGGAGCTGCGGGGATCCCTGTGAGAGCGGAGCCTGGAGATGGCCACAAGCCCTCTGCCAGGCAGGAAGCGCCATCCGTGTCCTGCCCGTGTGCTGCTGGCTGCCTTGCTGAGGGCTCCCAGGTGCCTCTGGATGGGGCTGCTCTGGACCTGCTGTGGGGCTGGGGCGCTGGCAAGCCCTGAGCAATGGGCTGTCAGAGGCCACAAGCAGCCCCCTGGCAGCTGCCTTGATCCTGACAGCAGGCTGCTCTGGCGCTTCCTCAGTGGGCGGTTGGAGGGATCCCCTGGAATCAGGCGTGGAACCCTGGTCCCAGCCTTTCAGGCCTGTGAGGACAGGAGTTTTGGGGCTGGGCGTGTGCCCTCCCTGTGCTCCAGACTGGAGCCCCTGGCCCCTCAGCCTTAGGCATTGAGCTCCACTGCCTGCCTGCCGAGTCTTGTTCCTGTTGCCGTGGGGGAGGCTGAGCTTTGTGGTTTTAGGCCCCATTGAGCCAGAAGAGCAGCAGCTTTGAGCTTAGAGGGGCCACAGAAAGGCCCTCATCACAAAGGGCATTCATGGCTTTCCCAGGGCAGGGACACATGAGATTGTGGCAGGTACCTTCAGGGTGCCATGCTGCCTTTGCACTGGGCCACCTCCCTGTTTGCAGGGCTGGCTCTTTGCTTTGCTGTCCTCGGCCTGTTGCTGTCGTGCTCCTCTGGCTGCCTGCAGAGCTGCCACCGCCAGACAGAAAGCAACTGAAGACAAGAATATCAGAGGCTGCACAGATTCTATTTTTGCCAGAATGCAGGAAAGAGAGTGAGAAAAGCACAACGTTCCACTGAAATTTGATTGTCCTGGGAAACTCAGAAGCTGGTGGTGTTGTGGTACTATTGCCAATCCCTTCCATGAGAAGAATTCCTTTCAGGAAAATGCAAAATCATCTGACAGAGACAAAGTATTTCCAGCAGTTGCTCCAGGTGCTCCGGCCATCAGCCCCTGCAGGAAGGAGCACAGCCCCCAAGGCACGTGGGCTTTGGCTCCCTGTGGCACAGAAGCCCCCCGGGGGCACAGGTCTCTGGGGCAGGAGACGGGCACCAGCGCTGCCAGGGCTCGGGGGGTGGCAGCTCTGCTTGGGCAGGGACTCTGCCCCAGCTGCTGATGGCAGTGCTGCCCAGGCCCCAGGGCTCAGAGCAGCATTGGTGCCTGGGCCCACACGTTCCTTGTGCGAGTCCCACCCGCGGGTTTAGGATGGCCACGGGCCGGGACGAGTCCCAAGGAGGCCGTGCCAGCGTCCCTGGAAGGGCCCGTGCCCTTCCCAGCGCGGCTGCGTCAGCAGCCCTGGGGGCTCCTTCTGCTGCCCTGAGCCCGCAGAGCAGGGCAGCGTTTGCTGATGCTCTGAGCCCTTCCTAAAGATCCTGTGGGGCTGCCTTGGACACCTGGGGCCAGGCATTCCTTCCAGCCTGGGCCACTTTGGCTGGGCTGGGGGCGGCCCCAGGGCAGGCGGCAGCATGTGCAAGGGCCCTTGGTGACATGCTGCAGCACGGTCACTGTGACATGGAACGGGTGTCCAAGGGCCCTTTGTGACACGTGGTGACAAAGGAGCTGACCGTGACAGGAGCAGGCCACAGTGCTTGGAGCAGGCGACGGGACAGAACGGGACAGAGCGGTGCTGTGAGGAGCCCCCGCACAGCGCGCTCGTTCATGTCCCACCCAGAGCTTTTCTGAGGCGTTACTCCCAAAGGTGACCTCGTGGAAAGACTGCGGGCCTTGCTGATCTGTGGCCTTCTCGAGGTTCTCTTTTGCAGGAGCCTGCGAGGCCAGACTGTGGGACTTTGTGACTCAGAACATTTCTGAAGCATTTCTCATCACTGTCGCTGGCCCCGTCGAGGACAGACCACAATCCTTGACAGGAGTCTCCTGTCCTTGTGGCAGGAGCCCTTTAGACCGAGTGCAGGACTTGCTGTCCTGCAACCTTCCTGAGGCGTCTCTCTTGAAGGTGCCTCCCAGGCACAAGTGCAGGACTTGGTGACTTGGAGCTTTTCCAAGGCATCTCTCCTGCAAGTGTCCACAAATCCAATCAGAGATATGGAGCAGAGAGTGCCGAGAGTGCAAAACTTTGCCTGGGTAGAGGAGGAGGAGGAAGAAGGCCCTAGAGCCGCCCCAGCACTGGAGACCGAGGAGGTGGTGCCATTCCAGCCACTGCAGGAGGGTGAGTGGCAGAGCTGGGCCGCAGGAATGGTGCCTGCAGCCGGCTTGACCCCATCTATCCATGCCATGCCATGCCATGCCATGCCATGCCATGCCATGCCATGCCATGCCATGCCATACCATGCCCTGGGGACATGCCCAAGGACAGGACGGAAGAGGGGCCGGCAGACACCCCGCAGTGGCCCTGCTCCATCCCCTGGGCCATCCCGGGGCTCTCCCTGCCTGGGCAGCGCAGGGCTGGGCTGTGTTCTCCGGCCTCTCCCGCAGCCCCTCAGCTCTGGCTGCGCTCGCTCTTTGCCAGATGCAGCCCTGGAGCGCACACAAGAGCAGCAATCCAGCCGTGGCCGCTTCCACAGCACAGCCCAGGTACCTGCAGCCACCCCCACCGGGGCTGGGCCTGCTGTCCCTGCTCAGCCCAGCACCGTGTGTGCAGCACTCCATGCAACAGCCCCTGCTTCCTGCCCTTCTCCTACAGCTCGTCTGCAAATTCACCAAGAACATCCAGCAAGAAGACACCAGCACTATGGGCACTGGGCTCCAAGCACACCTGGAGCTCCTCAAACTTAAGACCAGCGTCACCCTGATGCATTTGCCTGTGGAGAAGGGTGTTTTCAGGCCAGAACAAGTAAGCAGCCTGTGGCCAGGCTTCCATTCTCCCATGAATCACATGGCTTCCCGAGCCACGCCTGCTGGTCCCTGGGTGCCTTTGAGGCCATGGCAGTGCCGTGGGAGAGGAAGCATTTCTCTGGGGAAGCTGGAAACTTTGCTCCATCTGGCAGCTTTCCAAGTCCCCTCATGCCTTCTCCAGGTGCACTACCTCCCTGAGCTGTCTCCCAGCTCTCTGCCCTCTCACAGCCACAGCTGCCAGGACAGTGCCCGTGCCCTGTGCTGCTGCCTGGGCCCGGCGCTGTGCGGCTCCGGGCTGCTGCCGGCCGGCTCCCTGTCACTGCCCTGTGCCTTTCAGGTCCTCGAGTGCCTGGTCTTGAGGGAATGCAGTGACAGTGTTCTGGACATCATGTCAGAGAACTTGCAGAGTGAGCACAGGGAGAGGCGTCACTTGGCACTCAGAGGCTTCGCAGTGCTGGGAAAGAATCCGTCCTTTGTGAGAAGTGGGCAGTGGCTGAAGCTGTGCAGGCAGCGTGGGGCTGGGCAACGCAGTCGCTTGGCCTTGCCTGGGCTTTGGGCGCTGGGGCAGCTGCTCCCAGCTCTCCTGCCTCCCGCTTCAGCTGCCCCAGTGCTTCGGGACAGGCCTTTGGCCTCTGGGCCCTGTGGCAGCAGGCTGGCCTTTTACAAACTTGTGTTCCACACAGGCGGAAAAAATGTGGAGCCTGACTGAAAGTCTTGTGGAGCTCCTGCAGGAAAATGAAAGCAACATGATCAGGATGACCATTCTTCTACTGAGATATTTGCTGATGGATATTGGTACCGCAATACCCACCCCCATCGCCCTGCAGCTGGCTGAAGCGCTCCTGCCGCTCTTTGACCATGTAAGGCTCTGTGCCCACAGCCACGGCCACTGGCTGCTGCCCGGACACTTGGTGCCCTGTGGAGATGCAGGCCTGTGCCCTGGGGGCCTGAAGCAGCTCATGCTGAGGTCTTTTGCCCTTCCTTTCATACAGGATGATAGCCAGGTGCAGCTGAGCTGCATGTGTGTCTTTCAAGAGATGCTGGAGTTATTAACAGAAGACGGAAGAAAGGCCTTGAAGTCCCATGTGCGCCAGAGCCTGGTCCCACTGTCCTTCCACTGCCATGATGAGAATCAGATGGTGGCTGAGGTGAGGACTTGTGGCCGGCTGTGGTCCCCCTGGGAGGGGGCTGGGCTGCCTCCTGCCCTGGCACCTTGTGGGCTGCAGCCTCCTCCTGGGTGTGGCACTGGGACGCTCCTGTGCCCTAGCCTGTGGGGCCAACTGTGCCTCTGTGGTGCTCTCCAGGCCTCTCGGGAAACGCTGCATTCTGCAGCCAGATTCCTGAAAAGGAGGGATATTGAACAAATGCTCCAGGTGGATCAGACATGGAGGTTCGGCGAGGGCCTGGTAAGAGCCGCCGCAAATCCCCAGCCTCAGCCTGGAGAAGGCCCCTGAGGGCGGTGCTCAGTGTGTGGGCTGGCAGCTGTACCCCTGCCCGCTGCTGCAGCCAGAGGCTTCGCGGGCTCTTCTCCAGGCTCCCGTGGGCCCGAGGCGGGTGCCCACAGAGCCCCGGCCCGCCGGGGCTGCGGTCCAAAACCACGGTTCCCTGCATAGCAGCCGGCCCTCTGCCCCCTGCCCTCGGAGCCCTTGGCCAGCGGCTGCTGGCCGCGCCTCAGGGCTCTGCAGCAAGGGGAGGCCGGGGCTGGGCGCAGGCAGCGCCCGGTCCAGGGTCTGAACCCGCGCCAACCCTTCCCTCCTGCCGCTCTCTGCAGCTGGCACAGGACAGGAGCAGAGCGGCTGAGCACCTGCGCCAAGCCCTGACCTACCTGCAGAGCCCACAAGAGCCCCTGCGAGAGGCGGCCGTCAGGTTCATGGGTGAGCCACGAGCCCGGGCTGCCCTTCCCCTCCCCGGCCCGGCCCGCCACAGCTCGGCCCCAGCCCCGCCTGCTGCCCCGGCAGCGCCAGCCGGGCCCGGCGCCGTGGAGCCCCGCCTGGCCTGGGCATTGCTGCTGCCGCCCTCTGGCAGCTGTGCCCTGGGGTGGTAGCGTGCGGCAAGGGCCGGGCTGAGCCCTGCCGGGCCAGCAGCCCGTGCGGCCAAAGCACCGCTGGCAGGGAGCTGTGCCGCTGGGGCCGTGACAGGCTCTGTGTTCACAGGCATGGCCGGGCGGCACCTGAGGGGGCAGCAGCAAGAGCTGCAGCTGATCTGCACTGGTGAGTGAGGGCAGCGGGCTGACAGCGGGGGCTGACAGGGGGAGCTGCAAGCCCTAGCCCGGCTGCGGAGGGCTCTGCTCCCGTGGGCAGAGCACACTGACATTTCAGGGCCACATGTGGGATTTGTTGATTGCAACTTCGGGCTGATCCCCTTGCTCCCTGCTCCCTCCTGGCCATGGCAAGAGCAGACTGGGATGAACCTGGCAGGGGCCTCTCCTCAGCTCCTCGCAGATCTGGCACCTGACCTTGACTCTGTTCCTCTCTCTTGAAGCCCTGGAAGAAATGGCATATGACAGCAGTCCTGCCATCAGAAATCTGTCAGCTGAAGCTGGGTTTGTTCTCCGGGCTGTACAGAGGGCTCCCTACTCCACGTGGCGTAAGCTGCGAGATGAGTTCCGCAGCGCATGGAAGAAACGACCTCGCCTGTGCCACCGAGCCTTGCTGTTCTGCTGGAACTCTGTGTAAAGTTGATCTGGAAGAATCTTGTCTGCTGGGGCCACTAGAGCCAGCAGGGATTTTCTTTTTAATCAAGATTTTTGTTTTCATATTTTAATTTTTCTTTTGTATGTAAATAAAAATATGTATAGTAAACAGACTACTAGGATCTTTTCCTTGCCAGTATTGGCAGGGCTTTGGGGAGGAGGATGAAAAGGGTGCTTGTGCTCAGCCAGCTGCCCAGGCGTGCAGTGCTGCAGGGAAAATGGCTAGAAGCCCCTTTGCCTTTGGTGCTTCTGCTGAAGCCTTTGTGCTGCCCACAGAGCGGCTGGGCAGGGGCCGGAGCTGCGGGGATCCCTGCCAGAGCGGAGCCTGGAGATGGCCACAAGCCCTCTGCCAGGCAGGAAGCGCCATCCGTGTCCTCCTGCCCGTGTGCTGCTGGCTGCCTTGCTGAGGGCTCCCAGGTGCCTCTGGATGGGGCTGCTCTGGACCTGCTGTGGGGCTGGGGCGCTGGCAAGCCCTGAGCAATGGGCTGTCAGAGGCCACAAGCAGCCCCCTGGCAGCTGCCTTGATCCTGACAGCAGGCTGCTCTGGCGCTTCCTCAGTGGGCGGTTGGAGGGATCCCCTGGAATCAGGCGTGGAACCCTGGTCCCAGCCTTTCAGGCCTGTGAGGCCAGGAGTTTTGGGGCTGGGCGTGTGCCCTCCCTGTGCTCCAGACTGGAGCCCCTGGCCCCTCAGCCTTAGGCATTGAGCTCCACTGCCTGCCTGCCGAGTCTTGTTCCTGTTGCCGTGGGGGAGGCTGAGCTTTGTGGTTTTAGGCCCCATTGAGCCAGAAGAGCAGCAGCTTTGAGCTTAGAGGGGCCACAGAAAGGCCCTCATCACAAAGGGCATTCGTGGCTTTCCCAGGGCAGGGACACATGAGATTGTGGCAGGTACCTTCAGGGTGCCACGCTGCCTTTGCACTGGGCCACCTCCCTGTTTGCAGGGCTGGCTCTTTGCTTTGCTGTCCTCGGCCTGTTGCTGTCGTGCTCCTCTGGCTGCCTGCAGAGCTGCCACCGCCAGACAGAAAGCAACTGAAGACAAGAATATCAGAGGCTGCACAGATTCTATTTTTGCCAGAATGCAGGAAAGAGAGTGAGAAAAGCACAACGTTCCACTGAAATTTGATTGTCCTGGGAAACTCAGAAGCTGGTGGTGTTGTGGTACTATTGCCAATCCCTTCCATGAGAAGAATTCCTTTCAGGAAAATGCAAAATCATCTGAGAGAGACAAAGTATTTCCAGCAGTTGCTCCAGGTGCTCCGGCCATCAGCCCCTGCAGGAAGGAGCACAGCCCCCAAGGCACGTGGGCTTTGGCTCCCTGTGGCACAGAAGCCCCCTGGGGGCACAGGTCTCTGGGGCAGGAGACGGGCACCAGCGCTGCCAGGGCTCGGGGGGTGGCAGCTCTGCTTGGGCAGGGACTCTGCCCCAGCTGCTGATGGCAGTGCTGCCCAGGCCCCAGGGCTCAGAGCAGCATTGGTGCCTGGGCCCACACGTTCCTTGTGCGAGCCACACCCGCGGGTTTAGGATGGCCACGGGCCGGGACGAGTCCCAAGGAGGCCGTGCCAGCGTCCCTGGAAGGGCCCGTGCCCTTCCCAGCACGGCTGCGTCGGCAGCCCTGGGGGCTCCTTCTGCTGCCCTGAGCCCGCAGAGCAGGGCAGCATTTGCTGATGCTCTGAGCCCTTCCTAAAGATCCTGTGGGGCTGCCTTGGACACATGGGGCCAGGCATTCCTTCCAGCCTGGGCCACTTTGGCTGGGCTGGGGGCGGCCCCAGGGCAGGCGGCAGCGTGTGCAAGGGCCCTTGGTGACACGCTGCAGCACGGTCACTGTGACATGGAACGGGTGTCCAAGGGGCCTTTGTGACACGTGGTGACAAAGGAGCTGGCCGTGACAGGAGCAGGCCACAGTGCTTGGAGCAGGCGACGAGACAGAACGGGACAGAGCGGTGCCGTGAGGAGCCCCCGCACAGCTCGCTCGTTCGTGTCCCACCCAGAGCTTTTCTGAGGCGTTACTCTCAAAGGTGACCTCGTGGAAAGACTGCGGGCCTTGCTGATCTGTGGCCTTCTCGAGGTTCTCTTTTGCAGGAGCCTGCGAGGCCAGACTGTGGGACTTTGTGACTCAGAACATTTCTGAAGCATTTCTCATCACTGCCGCTGGCCCCCTCGAGGACAGACCACAATCCTTGACAGGAGTCTCCTGTCCTTGTGGCAGGAGCCCTTTAGACCGAGTGCAGGACTTGCTGTCCTGCAACCTTCCTGAGGCGTCTCTCTTGAAGGTGCCTCCCAGGCACAAGTGCAGGACTTGGTGACTTGGAGCTTTTCCAAGGCATCTCTCCTGCAAGTGTCCACAAATCCAATCAGAGATATGGAGCAGAGAGTGCCGAGAGTGCAAAACTTTTCCTGGGTAGAGGAGGAGGAGGAAGAAGGCCCTAGAGCCGCCCCAGCACTGGAGACCGAGGAGGTGGTGCCATTCCAGCCACTGCAGGAGGGTGAGTGGCAGAGCTGGGCCGCAGGAATGGTGCCTGCAGCCGGCTTGACCCCATCTATCCATGCCATGCCATGCCATGCCATGCCATGCCCTGGGGACATGCCCAAGGACAGGACGGAAGAGGGGCCGGGCAGACACCCCGCAGTGGCCCTGCTCCATCCCCTGGGCCATCCCGGGGCTCTCCCTGCCTGGGCAGCGCAGGGCTTGGCTGTGTTCTCCGGCCTCTCTCGCAGCCCCTCAGCTCTGGCTGCGCTCGCTCTTTGCCAGATGCAGCCCTGGAGCGCACACAAGTGCAGGAATCCAGCCGTGGCCGCTTCCACAGCACAGCCCAGGTACCTGCAGCCACCCCCACCGGGGCTGGGCCTGCTGTCCCTGCTCAGCCCAGCACCGTGTGTGCAGCACTCCATGCAACACCCCCTGCTTCCTGCCCTTCTCCTACAGCTCATCTGCAAATTCACCAAGAACATCCAGCAAGAAGACACCAGCATTATGGGCACTGGGCTCCGAGCACACCCGGAGCTCCTCAAACTTAAGACCAGCGTCACCCTGATGCATTTGCCTGTGGAGAAGGGTGTTTTCAGGCCAGAACAAGTAAGCAGCCTGTGGCCAGGCTTCCATTCTCCCATGAATCACATGGCTTCCCGAGCCACGCCTGCTGGTCCCTGGGTGCCTTTGAGGCCATGGCAGTGCAGTGGGAAGGGAAGCATTTCTCTGGGGAAGCTGGAAACTTTGCTCCATCTGGCAGCTTTCCAAGTCCCCTCATGCCTTCTCCAGGTGCACTACCTCCCTGAGCTGTCTCCCAGCTCTCTGCCCTCTCATAGCCACAGCTGCCAGGACAGTGCCCGTGCCCTGTGCTGCTGCCTGGGCCCGGCGCTGTGCGGCTCCGGGCTCCTGCCGGCCGGTTCCCTGTCACTGCCCTGTGCCTTTCAGGTCCTCGAGTGCCTGGACTTGAGGGAATGCAGTGACAGTGTTCTGGACATCATGTCAGAGAACTTGCAGAGTGAGCACAGGGAGAGGCGTCACTTGGCGCTCAGAGGCTTCGCAGTGCTGGGAAAGAATCCCTCCTTGGTGAGAAGTGGGCAGTGGCTGAAGCTGTGCAATCAGCGTGGGGCTGGGCAACGCAGTCGCTTGGCCTTGCCTGGGCTTTGGGCGCTGGGGCAGCTGCTCCCAGCTCTCCTGCCTCCCGCTTCAGCTGCCCCAGTGCTTTGGGACAGGCCTTTGGCCTCTGGGCCCTGTGACAGCAGGGTGGCCTTTCACAAACTTGTGTTCCACACAGGCGGAAAAAATGTGGAGCCTGACTGAAAGTCTTGTGGAGCTCCTGCAGGGAAATGAAAGCAACATGATCAGGATGACCATTCTTCTACTGAGATATTTGCTGATGGATATTGGTACCGCAATACCCACCCCCATCGCCCTGCAGCTGGCTGAAGCGCTCCTGCCGCTCTTTGACCATGTAAGGCTCTGTGCCCACAGCCACGGCCACTGGCTGCTGCCCGGACACTTGGTGCCCTGTGGAGATGCAGGCCTGTGCCCTGGGGGCCTGAAGCAGCTCATGCTGAGGTCTTTTGCCCTTCCTTTCCTACAGGATGATAGCCAGGTGCAGCTGAGCTGCATGTGTGTCTTTCAAGAGATGCTGGAGTTATTAACAGAAGATGGAAGAAAGGCCTTGAAGTCCCATGTGCGCCAGAGCCTGGTCCCACTGTCCTTCCACTGCCATGATGAGAATCAGATGGTGGCTGAGGTGAGGACTTGTGGCCGGCTGTGGTCCCCCTGGGAGGGGGCTGGGCTGCCTCCTGCCCTGGCACCTTGTGGGCTGCAGCCTCCTCCTGGCTGTGGCACTGGGACGCTCCTGTGCCCTAGCCTGTGGGGCCAACTGTGCCTCTGTGGTGCTCTCCAGGCCTCTCGGGAAACGCTGCATTCTGCAGCCAGATTCCTGAAAAGGAGGGATATTGAACAAATGCTCCAGGTGGATCAGACATGGAGGTTCGGCGAGGGCCTGGTAAGAGCCGCCGCAAATCCCCAGCCTCAGCCTGGAGAAGGCCCCTGAGGGCGGTGCTCAGTGTGTGGGCTGGCAGCTGTACCCCTGCCCGCTGCTGCAGCCAGAGGCTTCGCGGGCTCTTCTCCAGGCTCCCGTGGGCCCGAGGCGGGTGCCCACAGAGCCCCGGCGCGCCGGGGCTGCGGGCCAAAACCACGGTTCCCTGCGTAGCAGCCGGCCCTCTGCCCCCTGCCCTCGGAGCCCTTGGCCAGCAGCTGCTGGCCGCGCCTCAGGGCTCTGCAGCAAGGGGAGGCCGGGGCTGGGCGCAGGCAGCGCCCGGTCCAGGGTCTGAACCCGCGCCAACCCTTCCCTCCTGCCGCTCTCTGCAGCTGGCACAGGACAGGAGCAGAGCGGCTGAGCACCTGCGCCAAGCCCTGCCCTACCTGCAGAGCCCACAAGAGCCCCTGCGAGAGGCGGCCGTCAGGTTCATGGGTGAGCCACGAGCCCGGGCTGCCCTTCCCCTCCCCGGCCCGGCCCGCCACAGCTCGGCCCCAGCCCCGCCTGCTGCCCCGGCAGCGCCAGTCGGGCCCGGCGCCGTGGAGCCCCGCCTGGCCTGGGCATTGCTGCTGCCGCCCTCTGGCAGCCGTGCCCTGGGGCGGCAGCGTGCGGCAAGGGCCGGGCTGAGCCCTGCCGGGCCAGCAGCCCGTGCGGCCACAGCGCCGCTGGCAGGGAGCTGTGCCGCTGGGGCCGTGACAGGCTCTGTGTTCACAGGCATGGCCGGGCGGCACCTGAGGGGGCAGCAGCAAGAGCTGCAGCTGATCTGCACTGGTGAGTGAGGGCAGCGGGCTGACAGCGGGGGCTGACAGGGGGAGCTGCAAGCCCTAGCCCGGCTGCGGAGGGCTCTGCTCCCGTGGGCAGAGCACACTGACATTTCAGGGCCACATGTGGGATTTGTTGGTTGCAACTTCGGGCTGATCCCCTTGCTCCCTGCTCCCTCCTGGCCATGGCAAGAGCATACTGGGATGAACCTGGCAGGGGCCTCTCCTCAGCTCCTCGCAGATCTGGCACCTGACCTTGACTCTGTTCCTCTCTCTTGAAGCCCTGGAAGAAATGGCATATGACAGCAGTCCTGCCATCAGAAATCTGTCAGCTGAAGCTGGGTTTGTTCTCCGGGCTGTACAGAGGGCTCCCTACTCCACGTGGCGTAAGCTGCGAGATGAGTTCCGCAGCACATGGAAGAAACGACCTCGCCTGTGCCACCGAGCCTTGCTGTTCTGCTGGAACTCTGTGTAAAGTTGATCTGGAAGAATCTTGTCTGCTGGGGCCACTAGAGCCAGCAGGGATTTTCTTTTTAATCAAGATTTTTGTTTTCATATTTTAATTTTTCTTTTGTATGTAAATAAAAATATGTATAGTAAACAGACTACTAGGATCTTTTCCTTGCCAGTATCAGCAGGGCTTTGGGGAGGAGGATGAAAAGGGTGCTTGTGCTCAGCCAGCTGCCCAGGTGTTCAGTGCTGCAGGGAAAATGGCTAGAAGCCCCTTTGCCTTTGGTGCTTCTGCTGAAGCCTTTGTGCTGCCCACAGAGCGGCTGGGCAGGGGCTGGAGCTGCGGGGATCCCTGCCAGAGCGGAGCCTGGAGATGGCCACAAGCCCTCTGCCAGGCAGGAAGCGCCATCCGTGTCCTCCTGCCCGTGTGCTGCTGGCTGCCTTGCTGAGGGCTCCCAGGTGCCTCTGGATGGGGCTGCTCTGGACCTGCTGTGGGGCTGGGGCGCTGGCAAGCCCTGAGCAATGGGCTGTCAGAGGCCACAAGCAGCCCCGTGGCAGCTGCCTTGATCCTGACAGCAGGCTGCTCTGGCGCTTCCTCAGTGGGCGGTTGGAGGGATCCCCTGGAATCAGGCGTGGAACCCTGGTCCCAGCCTTTCAGGCCTGTGAGGCCAGGAGTTTTGGGGCTGGGCGTGTGCCCTCCCTGTGCTCCAGACTGGAGCCCCTGGCCCCTCAGCCTTAGGCATTGAGCTCCACTGCCTGCCTGCCGAGTCTTGTTCCTGTTGCCGTGGGGGAGGCTGAGCTTTGTGGTTTTAGGCCCCATTGAGCCAGAAGAGCAGCAGCTTTGAGCTTAGAGGGGCCACAGAAAGGCCCTCATCACAAAGGGCATTCGTGGCTTTCCCAGGGCAGGGACACATGAGATTGTGGCAGGTACCTTCAGGGTGCCACGCTGCCTTTGCACTGGGCCACCTCCCTGTTTGCAGGGCTGGCTCTTTGCTTTGCTGTCCTCGGCCTGTTGCTGTCGTGCTCCTCTGGCTGCCTGCAGAGCTGCCACCGCCAGACAGAAAGCAACTGAAGACAAGAATATCAGAGGCTGCACAGATTCTATTTTTGCCAGAATGCAGGAAAGAGAGTGAGAAAAGCACAACGTTCCACTGAAATTTGATTGTCCTGGGAAACTCAGAAGCTGGTGGTGTTGTGGTACTATTGCCAATCCCTTCCAGGAGAAGAATTCCTTTCAGGAAAATGCAAAATCATCTGACAGAGACAAAGTATTTCCAGCAGTTGCTCCAGGTGCTCCGGCCATCAGCCCCTGCAGGAAGGAGCACAGCCCCCAAGGCACGTGGGCTTTGGCTCCCTGTGGCACAGAAGCCCCCCGGGGGCACAGGTCTCTGGGGCAGGAGACGGGCACCAGCGCTGCCAGGGCTCGGGGGGTGGCAGCTCTGCTTGGGCAGGGACTCTGCCCCAGCTGCTGATGGCAGTGCTGCCCAGGCCCCAGGGCTCAGAGCAGCATTGGTGCCTGGGCCCACACGTTCCTTGTGCGAGTCCCACCCGCGGGTTTAGGATGGCCACGGGCCGGTACGTGTCCCAAGGAGGCCGTGCCAGCGTCCCTGGAAGGGCCCGTGCCCTTCCCAGCGCGGCTGCGTCGGCAGCCCTGGGGGCTCCTTCTGCTGCCCTGAGCCCGCAGAGCAGGGCAGCGTTTGCTGATGCTCTGAGCCCTTCCTAAAGATCCTGTGGGGCTGCCTTGGACACCTGGGGCCAGGCATTCCTTCCAGCCTGGGCCACTTTGGCTGGGCTGGGGGCGGCCCCAGGGCAGGCGGCAGCGTGTGCAAGGGCCCTTGGTGACACGGTGCCGCACGGTCACTGTGACATGGAACGGGTGTCCAAGGGGCCTTTGTGACACGTGGTGACAAAGGAGCTGGCCGTGACAGGAGCAGGCCACAGTGCTTGGAGCAGGCGACGGGACAGAGCGGTGCTGTGAGGAGCCCCCGCACAGCGCGCTCGTTCATGTCCCACCCAGAGCTTTTCTGAGGCGTTACTCCCAAAGGTGACCTCGTGGAAAGACTGCGGGCCTTGCTGATCTGTGGCCTTCTCGAGGTTCTCTTTTGCAGGAACCTGCGAGGCCAGACTGTGGGACTTTGTGACTCAGAACATTTCTGAAGCATTTCTCATCACTGCCGCTGGCCCCCTCGAGGACAGACCACAATCCTTGACAGGAGTCTCCTGTCCTTGTGGCAGGAGCCCTTTAGACCGAGTGCAGGACTTGCTGTCCTGCAACCTTCCTGAGGCGTCTCTCTTGAAGGTGCCTCCCAGGCACAAGTGCAGGACTTGGTGACTTGGAGCTTTTCCAAGGCATCTCTCCTGCAAGTGTCCACAAATCCAATCAGAGATATGGAGCAGAGAGTGCCGAGACTGCAAAACTTTGCCTGGGTAGAGGAGGAGGAGGAAGAAGGCCCTAGAGCCGCCCCAGCACTGGAGACCGAGGAGGTGGTGCCATTCCAGCCACTGCAGGAGGGTGAGTGGCAGAGCTGGGCCGCAGGAATGGTGCCTGCAGCCGGCTTGACCCCATCTATCCATGCCATGCCATGCCATGCCATGCCATGCCATGCCATGCCATGCCCTGGGGACATGCCCAAGGACAGAACAGAAGAGGGGCCGGGCAGACACCCCGCAGTGGCCCTGCTCCATCCCCTGGGCCATCCCGGGGCTCTCCCTGCCTGGGCAGCGCAGGGCTGGGCTGTGTTCTCCAGCCTCTCTCGCAGCCCCTCAGCTCTGGCTGCGCTCGCTCTTTGCCAGATGCAGGCCTGGAGCGCACACAAGTGCAGGAATCCAGCCGTGGCCGCTTCCACAGCACAGCCCAGGTACCTGCAGCCACCCCCACCGGGGCTGGGCCTGCTGTCCCTGCTCAGCCCAGCACCATGTGTGCAGCACTCCATGCAACACCCCCTGCTTCCTGCCCTTCTCCTACAGCTCGTCTGCAAATTCACCAAGAACATCCAGCAAGAAGACACCAGCACTATGGGCACTGGGCTCCGAGCACACCCGGAGCTCCTCAAACTTAAGACCAGCGTCACCCTGATGCATTTGCCTGTGGAGAAGGGTGTTTTCACGCCAGAACAAGTAAGCAGCCTGTGGCCAGGCTTCCATTCTCCCATGAATCACATGGCTTCCCGAGCCACGCCTGCTGGTCCCTGGGTGCCTTTGAGGCCATGGCAGTGCAGTGGGAGAGGAAGCATTTCTCTGGGGAAGCTGGAAAATTTGCTCCATCTGGCAGCCTTCCAAGTCCCCTCATGCCTTCTCCAGGTGCACTACCTCCCTGAGCTGTCTCCCAGCTCTCTGCCCTCTCATAGCCACAGCTGCCAGGAGAGTGCCCGTGCCCTGTGCTGCTGCCTGGGCCGGGCGCTGTGCGGCTCCGGGCTCCTGCCAGCCGGCTCCCTGTCACTGCCCTGTGCCTTTCAGGTCCTCGAGTGCCTGGACTTGAGGGAATGCAGTGACAGTGTTCTGGACATCATGTCAGAGAACTTGCAGAGTGAGCACAGGGAGAGGCGTCACTTGGCACTCAGAGGCTTCGCAGTGTTTGGAAAGAATCCCTCCTTGGTGAGAAGTGGGCAGTGGCTGAAGCTGTGCAATCAGCGTGGGGCTGGGCAACGCAGTCGCTTGGCCTTGCCTGGGCTTTGGGCGCTGGGGCAGCTGCTCCCAGCTCTCCTGCCTCCCGCTTCAGCTGCCCCAGTGCTTCGGGACAGGCCTTTGGCCTCTGGGCCCTGTGACAGCAGGGTGGCCTTTCACAAACTTGTGTTCCACACAGGCGGAAAAAATGTGGAGCCTGACTGAAAGTCTTGTGGAGCTCCTGCAGGGAAATGAAAGCAACATGATCAGGATGACCATTCTTCTACTGAGATATTTGCTGATGGATATTGGTACCGCAATACCCACCCCCATCGCCCTGCAGCTGGCTGAAGCGCTCCTGCCGCTCTTTGACCATGTAAGGCTCTGTGCCCACAGCCACGGCCACTGGCTGCTGCCCGCACACTTGGTGCCCTGTGGAGATGCAGGCCTGTGCCCTGGGGGCCTGAAGCAGCTCATGCTGAGGTCTTTTGCCCTTCCTTTCCTACAGGATGATAGCCAGGTGCAGCTGAGCTGCATGTGTGTCTTTCAAGAGATGCTGGAGTTATTAACAGAAGACGGAAGAAAGGCCTTGAAGTCCCAGGTGCGCCAGAGCCTGGTCCCACTCTCCTTCCACTGCCATGATTAGAATCAGATGGTGGCTGAGGTGAGGACTTGTGGCCAGCTGTGGTCCCCCTGGGAGGGGGCTGGGCTGCCTCCTGCCCTGGCACCTTGTGGGCTGCAGCCTCCTCCTGGGTGTGGCACTGGGACGCTCCTGTGCCCTGGCCTGTGGGGCCAACTGTGCCTCTGTGGTGCTCTCCAGGCCTCTCGGGAAACGCTGCATTCTGCAGCCAGATTCCTGAAAAGGAGGGATATTGAACAAATGCTCCAGGTGGATCAGACATGGAGGTTCGGCGAGGGCCTGGTAAGAGCCGCCGCAAATCCCCAGCCTCGGCCTGGAGAAGGCCCCTGAGGGCGGTGCTCAGTGTGTGAACTGGCAGCTGTACCCCTGCCCGCTGCTGCAGCCAGAGGCTTCGCGGGCTCTTCTCCAGGCTCCCGTGGGCCCGAGGCGGGTGCCCACAGAGCCCCGGCCCGCCGGGGCTGCGGGCCAAAACCACGGTTCCCTGGGTAGCAGCCGGCCCTCTGCCCCCTGCCCTCGGAGCCCTTGGCCAGCGGCTGCTGGCCGCGCCTCAGGGCTCTGCAGCAAGGGGAGGCCGGGGCTGGGCGCAGGCAGTGCCCGGTCCAGGGTCTGAACCCGCGCCAACCCTTCCCTCCTGCCGCTCTCTGCAGCTGGCACAGGACAGGAGCAGAGCGGCTGAGCACCTGCGCCAAGCCCTGCCCTACCTGCAGAGCCCACAAGAGCCCCTGCGAGAGGCGGCCGTCAGGTTCATGGGTGAGCCACGAGCCTGGGCTGCCCTTCCCCTCCCCTCCCCGGCCCGCCACAGCTCGGCCCCAGCCCCGCCTGCTGCCCCGGCAGCGCCAGTCGGGCCCGGCGCCGTGGAGCCCCGCCTGGCCTGGGCATTGCTGCTGCCGCCCTCTGGCAGCCGTGCCGTGTGGCGGCAGCGTGCGGCAAGGGCCGGGCTGAGCCCTGCCGGGCCAGCAGCCCGTGCGGCCACAGCGCCGCTGGCAGGGAGCTGTGTCGCTGGGGCCGTGACAGGCTCTGTGTTCACAGGCATGGCCGGGCGGCACCTGAGGGGGCAGCAGCAAGAGCTGCAGCTGATCTGCACTGGTGAGTGAGGGCAGCGGGCTGACAGCGGGGGCTGACAGGGGGAGCTGCAAGCCCTAGCCCGGCTGCGGAGGGCTCTGCTCCCGTGGGCAGAGCACACTGACATTTCAGGGCCACATGTGGGATTTGTTGGTTGCAACTTCGGGCTGATCCCCTTGCTCCCTGCTCCCTCCTGGCCATGGCAAGAGCAGACTGGGATGAACCTGGCAGGGGCCTCTCCTCAGCTCCTCGCAGATCTGGCACCTGACCTTGACTCTGTTCCTCTCTCTTGAAGCCCTGGAAGAAATGGCATATGACAGCAGTCCTGCCATCAGAAATCTGTCAGCTGAAGCTGGGTTTGTTCTCCGGGCTGTACAGAGGGCTCCCTACTCCACGTGGCGTAAGCTGCGAGATGAGTTCCGCAGCACATGGAAGAAACGACCTCGCCTGTGCCACCGAGCCTTGCTGTTCTGCTGGAACTCTGTGTAAAGTTGATCTGGAAGAATCTTGTCTGCTGGGGCCACTAGAGCCAGCAGGGATTTTCTTTTTAATCAAGATTTTTGTTTTCATATTTTAATTTTTCTTTTGTATGTAAATAAAAATATGTATAGTAAACAGACTACTAGGATCTTTTCCTTGCCAGTATCAGCAGGGCTTTGGGGAGGAGGATGAAAAGGGTGCTTGTGCTCAGCCAGCTGCCCAGGTGTTCAGTGCTGCAGGGAAAATGGCTAGAAGCCCCTTTGCCTTTGGTGCTTCTGCTGAAGCCTTTGTGCTGCCCACAGAGCGGCTGGGCAGGGGCCGGAGCTGCGGGGATCCCTGCCAGAGCGGAGCCTGGAGATGGCCACAAGCCCTCTGCCAGGCAGGAAGCGCCATCCGTGTCCTCCTGCCCGTGTACTGCTGGCTGCCTTGCTGAGGGCTCCCAGGTGCCTCTGGATGGGGCTGCTCTGGACCTGCTGTGGGGCTGGGGCGCTGGCAAGCCCTGAGCAATGGGCTGTCAGAGGCCACAAGCAGCCCCCTGGCAGCTGCCTTGATCCTGACAGCAGGCTGCTCTGGCGCTTCCTCAGTGGGCGGTTGGAGGGATCCCCTGGAATCAGGCGTGGAACCCTGGTCCCAGCCTTTCAGGCCTGTGAGGCCAGGAGTTTTGGGGCTGGGCGTGTGCCCTCCCTGTGCTCCAGACTGGAGCCCCTGGCCCCTCAGCCTTAGGCATTGAGCTCCACTGCCTGCCTGCCGAGTCTTGTTCCTGTTGCCGTGGGGGAGGCTGAGCTATGTGGTTTTAGGCCCCATTGAGCCAGAAGAGCAGCAGCTTTGAGCTTAGAGGGGCCACAGAAAGGCCCTCATCACAAAGGGCATTCGTGGCTTTCCCAGGGCAGGGACACATGAGATTGTGGCAGGTACCTTCAGGGTGCCACGCTGCCTTTGCACTGGGCCACCTCCCTGTTTGCAGGGCTGGCTCTTTGCTTTGCTGTCCTCGGCCTGTTGCTGTCGTGCTCCTCTGGCTGCCTGCAGAGCTGCCACCGCCAGACAGAAAGCAACTGAAGACAAGAATATCAGAGGCTGCACAGATTCTATTTTTGCCAGAATGCAGGAAAGAGAGTGAGAAAAGCACAACCTTCCACTGAAATTTGATTGTCCTGGGAAACTCAGAAGCTGGTGGTGTTGTGGTACTATTGCCAATCCCTTCCATGAGAAGAATTCCTTTCAGGAAAATGCAAAATCATCTGACAGAGACAAAGTATTTCCAGCAGTTGCTCCAGGTGCTCCGGCCATCAGCCCCTGCAGGAAGGAGCACAGCCCCCAAGGCACGTGGGCTTTGGCTCCCTGTGGCACAGAAGCCCCCCGGGGGCACAGGTCTCTGGGGCAGGAGACGGGCACCAGCGCTGCCAGGGCTCGGGGGGTGGCAGCTCTGCTTGGGCCAGGACTGTGCCCCAGCTGCTGATGGCAGCGCTGCCCGGGCCCCAGGGCTCAGAGCAGCATTGGTACCTGGGCCCACACGTTCCTTGTGCGAGTCCCACCCGCGGGTTTAGGATGGCCACGGGCCGGGACGAGTCCCAAGGAGGCCGTGCCAGCATCCCTGGAAGGGCCCGTGCCCTTCCCAGCGCGGCTGCGTCGGCAGCCCTGGGGGCTCCTTCTGCTGCCCTGAGCCCGCAGAGCAGGGCAGCGTTTGCTGATGCTGTGAGCCCTTCCTAAAGATCCTGTGGGGCTGCCTTGGACACCTGGGGCCAGGCATTCCTTCCAGCCTGGGCCACTTTGGCTGGGCTGGGGGCGGCCCCAGGGCAGGCGGCAGCGTGTGCAAGGGCCCTTGGTGACACGCTGCAGCACGGTCACTGTGACATGGAACGGGTGTCCAAGGGCCCTTTGTGACACGTGGTGACAAAGGAGCTGGCCGTGACAGGAGCAGGCCACAGTGCTTGGAGCAGGCGACGGGACAGGACGGGACAGAGCGGTGCCGTGAGGAGCCCCCGCACAGCGCGCTCGTTCATGTCCCACCCAGAGCTTTTCTGAGGCGTTACTCCCAAAGGTGACCTCGTGGAAAGACTGCGGGCCTTGCTGATCTGTGGCCTTCCCAAGGTTCTCTTTTGCAGGAGCCTGCGAGGCCAGACTGTGGGACTTTGTGACTCAGAACTTTTCTGAAGCATTTCTCATCACTGCCGCTGGCTCCCTCGAGGACAGACCACAATCCTTGACAGGAGTCTCCTGTCCTTGTGGCAGGAGCCCTTTTAGACCGAGTGCAGGACTTGCTGTCCTGCAACCTTCCTGAGGCGTCTCTCTTGAAGGTGCCTCCCAGGCACAAGTGCAGGACTTGGTGACTTGGAGCTTTTCCAAGGCATCTCTCCTGCAAGTGTCCACAAATCCAATCAGAGATATGGAGCAGAGAGTGCCGAGAGTGCAAAACTTTGCCTGGGTGGAGGAGGAGGAGGAAGAAGGCCCTAGAGCCGCCCCAGCACTGGAGACCGAGGAGGTGGTGCCATTCCAGCCACTGCAGGAGGGTGAGTGGCAGAGCTGGGCCGCAGGAATGGTGCCTGCAGCCGGCTTGACCCCATCTATCCATGCCATGCCATGCCATGCCATGCCATGCCATGCCATGCCATGCCATGCCATGCCATGCCATGCCATGCCCTGGGGACATGCCCAAGGACAGAACAGAAGAGGGGCCGGGCAGACACCCCACAGTGGCCCTGCTCCATCCCCTGGGCCATCCCGGGGCTCTCCCTGCCTGGGCAGCGCAGGGCTGGGCTGTGTTCTCCAGCCTCTCTCGCAGCCCCTCACCTCTGGCTGCGCTCGCTCTTTGCCAGATGCAGCCCTGGAGCGCACACAAATGCAGGAATCCAGCCGTGGCCGCTTCCACAGCACAGCCCAGGTACCTGCAGCCACCCCCACCGGGGCTGGGCCTGCTGTCCCTGCTCAGCCCAGCACCGTGTGTGCAGCACTCCATGCAACACCCCCGGCTTCCTGCCCTTCTCCTGCAGCTCGTCTGCAAATTCACCAAGAGCATCCAGCAGGAAGACACCAGCACTATGGGCACTGGGCTCCGAGCACACCCGGAGCTCCTCAAACTTAAGACCAGCGTCACCCTGATGCATTTGCCTGTGGAGAAGGGTGTTTTCAGGCCAGAACAAGTAAGCAGCCTGTGGCCAGGCTTCCATTCTCCCATGAATCACATGGCTTCCCGAGCCACGCCTGCTGGTCCCCGGGTGCCTTTGAGGCCATGGCAGTGCAGTGGGAAGGGAAGCATTTCTCTGGGGAAGCTGGAAACTTTGCTCCATCTGGCAGCTTTCCAAGTCCCCTCATGCCTTCTCCAGGTGCACTACCTCCCTGAGCTGTCTCCCAGCTCTCTGCCCTCTCATAGCCACAGCTGCCAGGACAGTGCCCGTGCCCTGTGCTGCTGCCTGGGCTGGGCGCTGTGCGGCTCCGGGCTCCTGCCGGCCGGCTCCCTGTCACTGCCCTGTGCCTTTCAGGTCCTTGAGTGCCTGGACTTGAGGGAATGCAGTGACAGTGTTCTGGACATCATGTCAGAGAACTTGCAGAGTGAGCACAGGGAGAGGCGTCACTTGGCACTCAGAGGCTTCGCAGTGCTGGGAAAGAATCCCTCCTTGGTGAGAAGTGGGCAGTGGCTGAAGCTGTGCAATCAGCGTGGGGCTGGGCAACGCAGTCGCTTGGCCTTGCCTGGGCTTTGGGCGCTGGGGCAGCTGCTCCCAGCTCTCCTGCCTCCCGCTTCAGCTGCCCCAGTGCTTTGGGACAGGCCTTTGGCCTCTGGGCCCTGTGACAGCAGGGTGGCCTTTCACAAACTTGTGTTCCACACAGGCGGAAAAAATGTGGAGCCTGACTGAAAGTCTTGTGGAGCTCCTGCAGGGAAATGAAAGCAACATGATCAGGATGACCATTCTTCTACTGAGATATTTGCTGATGGATATTGGTACCGCAATACCCACCCCCATCGCCCTGCAGCTGGCTGAAGCGCTCCTGCCGCTCTTTGACCATGTAAGGCTCTGTGCCCACAGCCACGGCCACTGGCTGCTGCCCAGACACTTGGTGCCCTGTGGAGATGCAGGCCTGTGCCCTGGGGGCCTGAAGCAGCTCATGCTGAGGTCTTTTGCCCTTCCTTTCATACAGGATGATAGCCAGGTGCAGCTGAGCTGCATGTGTGTCTTTCAAGAGATGCTGGAGTTATTAACAGAAGACGGAAGAAAGGCCTTGAAGTGCCATGTGCGCCAGAGCCTGGTCCCACTGTCCTTCCACTGCCATGATGAGAATCAGATGGTGGCTGAGGTGAGGACTTGTGGCCGGCTGTGGTCCCCCTGGGAGGGGGCTGGGCTGCCTCCTGCCCTGGCACCTTGTGGGCTGCAGCCTCCTCCTGGGTGTGGCACTGGGACGCTCCTGTGCCCTGGCCTGTGGGGCCAACTGTGCCTCTGTGGTGCTCTCCAGGCCTCTCGGGAAACGCTGCATTCTGCAGCCAGATTCCTGAAAAGGAGGGATATTGAACAAATGCTCCAGGTGGATCAGACATGGAGGTTCGGCGAGGGCCTGGTAAGAGCCGCCGCAAATCCCCAGCCTCAGCCTGGAGAAGGCCCCTGAGGGCGGTGCTCAGTGTGTGGGCTGGCAGCTGTACCCCTGCCCGCTGCTGCAGCCAGAGGCTTCGCGGGCTCTTCTCCAGGCTCCCGTGGGCCCGAGGCGGGTGCCCACAGAGCCCCGGCCCGCCGGGGTTGCGGGCCAAAACCACGGTTCCCTGGGTAGCAGCCGGCCCTCTGCCCCCTGCCCTCGGAGCCCTTGGCCAGCGGCTGCTGGCCGCGCCTCAGGGCTCTGCAGCAAGGGGAGGCCGGGGCTGGGCGCAGGCAGCGCCCGGTCCAGGGTCTGAACCCGCGCCAACCCTTCCCTCCTGCCGCTCTCTGCAGCTGGCACAGGACAGGAGCAGAGCGGCTGAGCACCTGCGCCAAGCCCTGCCCTACCTGCAGAGCCCACAAGAGCCCCTGCGAGAGGCGGCCGTCAGGTTCATGGGTGAGCCACGAGCCCAGGCTGCCCTTCCCCTCCCCTCCCCGGCCCGCCACAGCTCGGCCCCAGCCCCGCCTGCTGCCCCGGCAGCGCCAGCCGGGCCCGGCGCCGTGGAGCCCCGCCTGGCCTGGGCATTGCTGCTGCTGCCCTCTGGCAGCCGTGCCCTGGGGCGGCAGCGTGTGGCAAGGGCCGGGCTGAGCCCTGCCGGGCCAGCAGCCCGTGCGGCCACAGCGCCGCTGGCAGGGAGCTGTGCCGCTGGGGCCGTGACAGGCTCTGTGTTCACAGGCATGGCCGGGCGGCACCTGAGGGGGCAGCAGCAAGAGCTGCAGCTGATCTGCACTGGTGAGTGAGGGCAGCGGGCTGACAGCGGGGGCTGACAGGGGGAGCTGCAAGCCCTAGCCCGGCTGCGGAGAGCTCTGCTCCCGTGGGCAGAGCACACTGACATTTCAGGGCCACATGTGGGATTTGTTGGTTGCAACTTCGGGCTGATCCCCTTGCTCCCTGCTCCCTCCTGGCCATGGCAAGAGCAGACTGGGATGAACCTGGCAGGGGCCTCTCCTCAGCTCCTCGCAGATCTGGCACCTGACCTTGACTCTGTTCCTCTCTCTTGAAGCCCTGGAAGAAATGGCATATGACAGCAGTCCTGCCATCAGAAATCTGTCAGCTGAAGCTGGGTTTGTTCTCCGGGCTGTACAGAGGGCTCCCTACTCCACGTGGCGTAAGCTGCGAGATGAGTTCCGCAGCGCATGGAAGAAACGACCTCGCCTGTGCCACCGAGCCTTGCTGTTCTGCTGGAACTCTGTGTAAAGTTGATCTGGAAGAATCTTGTCTGCTGGGGCCACTAGAGCCAGCAGGGATTTTCTTTTTAATCAAGATTTTTGTTTTCATATTTTAATTTTTCTTTTGTATGTAAATAAAAATATGTATAGTAAACAGACTACTAGGATCTTTTCCTTGCCAGTATTGGCAGGGCTTTGGGGAGGAGGATGAAAAGGGTGCTTGTGCTCAGCCAGCTGCCCAGGTGTTCAGTGCTGCAGGGAAAATGGCTAGAAGCCCCTTTGCCTTTGGTGCTTCTGCTGAAGCCTTTGTGCTGCCCACAGAGCGGCTGGGCAGGGGCTGGAGCTGCGGGGATCCCTGCCAGAGCGGAGCCTGGAGATGGCCACAAGCCCTGTGCCAGGCAGGAAGCGCCATCCGTGTCCTCCTGCCCGTGTACTGCTGGCTGCCTTGCTGAGGGCTCCCAGGTGCCTCTGGATGGGGCTGCTCTGGACCTGCTGTGGGGCTGGGGCGCTGGCAAGCCCTGAGC
Organism: Melospiza georgiana; assembly: GCF_028018845.1. Classification (NCBI taxonomy): domain Eukaryota; kingdom Metazoa; phylum Chordata; class Aves; order Passeriformes; family Passerellidae; genus Melospiza; species Melospiza georgiana. Next base: position 3,154,435 of record NC_080436.1, on the reverse strand, counting down.
AATGGGCTGTCAGAGGCCACAAGCAGCCCCCTGGCAGCTGCCTTGATCCTGACAGCAGGCTGCTCTGGCGCTTCCTCAGTGGGCGGTTGGAGGGATCCCCTGGAATCAGGCGTGGAACCCTGGTCCCAGCCTTTCAGGCCTGTGAGGCCAGGAGTTTTGGGGCTGGGCGTGTGCCCTCCCTGTGCTCCAGACTGGAGCCCCTGGCCCCTCAGCCTTAGGCATTGAGCTCCACTGCCTGCCTGCCGAGTCTTGTTCCTGTTGCCGTGGGGGAGGCTGAGCTATGTGGTTTTAGGCCCCATTGAGCCAGAAGAGCAGCAGCTTTGAGCTTAGAGGGGCCACAGAAAGGCCCTCATCACAAAGGGCATTCGTGGCTTTCCCAGGGCAGGGACACATGAGATTGTGGCAGGTACCTTCAGGGTGCCACGCTGCCTTTGCACTGGGCCACCTCCCTGTTTGCAGGGCTGGCTCTTTGCTTTGCTGTCCTCGGCCTGTTGCTGTCGTGCTCCTCTGGCTGCCTGCAGAGCTGCCACCGCCAGACAGAAAGCAACTGAAGACAAGAATATCAGAGGCTGCACAGATTCTATTTTTGCCAGAATGCAGGAAAGAGAGTGAGAAAAGCACAACGTTCCACTGAAATTTGATTGTCCTGGGAAACTCAGAAGCTGGTGGTGTTGTGGTACTATTGCCAATCCCTTCCAGGAGAAGAATTCCTTTCAGGAAAATGCAAAATCATCTGACAGAGACAAAGTATTTCCAGCAGTTGCTCCAGGTGCTCCGGCCATCAGCCCCTGCAGGAAGGAGCACAGCCCCCAAGGCACGTGGGCTTTGGCTCCCTGTGGCACAGAAGCCCCCCGGGGGCACAGGTCTCTGGGGCAGGAGACGGGCACCAGCGCTGCCAGGGCTCGGGGGGTGGCAGCTCTGCTTGGGCAGGGACTCTGCCCCAGCTGCTGATGGCAGCGCTGCCCGGGCCCCAGGGCTCAGAGCAGCATTGGTGCCTGGGCCCACACGTTCCTTGTGCGAGTCCCACCCGCGGGTTTAGGATGGCCACGGGCCGGGACGAGTCCCAAGGAGGCCGTGCCAGCGTCCCTGGAAGGGCCCGTGCCCTTCCCAGCGCGGCTGCGTCGGCAGCCCTGGGGGCTCCTTCTGCTGCCCTGAGCCCGCAGAGCAGGGCAGTGTTTGCTGATGCTCTGAGCCCTTCCTAAAGATCCTGTGGGGCTGCCTTGGACACCTGGGGCCAGGCATTCCTTCCAGCCTGGGCCACTTTGGCTGGGCTGGGGGCGGCCCCAGGGCAGGCGGCAGTGTGTGCAAGGGCCCTTGGTGACACGCTGCAGCACGGTCACTGTGACATGGAACGGGTGTCCAAGGGCCCTTTGTGACACGTAGTGACAAAGGAGCTGGCGGTGACAGGAGCAGGCCACAGTGCTTGGAGCAGGCGACGGGACAGGACGGGACAGAGCGGTGCCGTGAGGAGCCCCCACACAGCGCGCTCGTTCATGTCCCACCCAGAGCTTTTCTGAGGCGTTACTCCCAAAGGTGACCTCGTGGAAAGACTGCGGGCCTTGCTGATCTGTGGCCTTCTCGAGGTTCTCTTTTGCAGGAGCCTGCGAGGCCAGACTGTGGGACTTTGTGACTCAGAACATTTCTGAAGCATTTCTCATCACTGCCGCTGGCCCCCTCGAGGACAGACCACAATCCTTGACAGGAGTCTCCTGTCCTTGTGGCAGGAGCCCTTTAGACCGAGTGCAGGACTTGCTGTCCTGCAACCTTCCTGAGGCGTCTCTCTTGAAGGTGCCTCCCAGGCACAAGTGCAGGACTTGGTGACTTGGAGCTTTTCCAAGGCATCTCTCCTGCAAGTGTCCACAAATCCAATCAGAGATATGGAGCAGAGAGTGCCGAGAGTGCAAAACTTTGCCTGGGTGGAGGAGGAGGAGGAAGAAGGCCCTAGAGCCGCCCCAGCACTGGAGACCGAGGAGGTGGTGCCATTCCAGCAACTGCAGGAGGGTGAGTGGCAGAGCTGGGCCGCAGGAATGGTGCCTGCAGCCGGCTTGACCCCATCTATCCATGCCATGCCATGCCATGCCATGCCATGCCATGCCATGCCATGCCATGCCATGCCATGCCATGCCATGCCATGCCCTGGGGACATGCCCAAGGACAGAACAGAAGAGGGGCCGGGCAGACACCCCGCAGTGGCCCTGCTCCATCCCCTGGGCCATCCCGGGGCTCTCCCTGCCTGGGCAGCGCAGGGCTGGGCTGTGTTCTCCGGCCTCTCTCGCAGCCCCTCAGCTCTGGCTGCGCTCGCTCTTTGCCAGATGCAGCCCTGGAGCGCACACAAGTGCAGGAATCCAGCCGTGGCCGCTTCCACAGCACAGCCCAGGTACCTGCAGCCACCCCCACCGGGGCTGGGCCTGCTGTCCCTGCTCAGCCCAGCACCGTGTGTGCAGCACTCCATGCAACACCCCCGGCTTCCTGCCCTTCTCCTGCAGCTCGTCTGCAAATTCACCAAGAGCATCCAGCAGGAAGACACCAGCACTATGGGCACTGGGCTCCGAGCACACCCGGAGCTCCTCAAACTTCAGACCAGCGTCACCCTGATGCATTTGCCTGTGGAGAAGGGTGTTTTCAGGCCAGAACAAGTAAGCAGCCTGTGGCCAGGCTTCCATTCTCCCATGAATCACATGGCTTCCCGAGCCACGCCTGCTAGTCCCCGGGTGCCTTTGAGGCCATGGCAGTGCAGTGGGAAGGGAAGCATTTCTCTGGGGAAGCTGGAAACTTTGCTCCATCTGGCAGCTTTCCAAGTCCCCTCATGCCTTCTCCAGGTGCACTACCTCCCTGAGCTGTCTGCCAGCTCTCTGCCCTCTCACAGCCACAGCTGCCAGGACAGTGCCCGTGCCCTGTGCTGCTGCCTGGGCTGGGCGCTGTGCGGCTCCGGGCTCCTGCCGGCCGGCTCCCTGTCACTGCCCTGTGCCTTTCAGGTCCTCGAGTGCCTGGACTTGAGGGAATGCAGTGACAGTGTTCTGGACATCATGTCAGAGAACTTGCAGAGTGAGCACAGGGAGAGGCGTCACTTGGCACTCAGAGGCTTCGCAGTGCTGGGAAAGAATCCCTCCTTGGTGAGAAGTGGGCAGTGGCTGAAGCTGTGCAATCAGCGTGGGGCTGGGCAACGCAGTCGCTTGGCCTTGCCTGGGCTTTGGGCGCTGGGGCAGCTGCTCCCAGCTCTCCTGCCTCCCGCTTCAGCTGCCCCAGTGCTTTGGGACAGGCCTTTGGCCTCTGGGCCCTGCGGCAGCAGGGTGGCCTTTCACAAACTTGTGTTCCACACAGGCGGAAAAAATGTGGAGCCTGACTGAAAGTCTTGTGGAGCTCCTGCAGGGAAATGAAAGCAACATGATCAGGATGACCATTCTTCTACTGAGATATTTGCTGATGGATATTGGTACCGCAATACCCACCCCCATCGCCCTGCAGCTGGCTGAAGCGCTCCTGCCGCTCTTTGACCATGTAAGGCTCTGTGCCCACAGCCACGGCCACTGGCTGCTGCCCAGACACTTGGTGCCCTGTGGAGATGCAGGCCTGTGCCCTGGGGGCCTGAAGCAGCTCATGCTGAGGTCTTTTGCCCTTCCTTTCATACAGGATGATAGCCAGGTGCAGCTGAGCTGCATGTGTGTCTTTCAAGAGATGCTGGAGTTATTAACAGAAGACGGAAGAAAGGCCTTGAAGTGCCATGTGCGCCAGAGCCTGGTCCCACTGTCCTTCCACTGCCATGATGAGAATCAGATGGTGGCTGAGGTGAGGACTTGTGGCCGGCTGTGGTCCCCCTGGGAGGGGGCTGGGCTGCCTCCTGCCCTGGCACCTTGTGGGCTGCAGCCTCCTCCTGGGTGTGGCACTGGGACGCTCCTGTGCCCTGGCCTGTGGGGCCAACTGTGCCTCTGTGGTGCTCTCCAGGCCTCTCGGGAAACGCTGCATTCTGCAGCCAGATTCCTGAAAAGGAGGGATATTGAACAAATGCTCCAGGTGGATCAGACATGGAGGTTCGGCGAGGGCCTGGTAAGAGCCGCCGCAAATCCCCAGCCTCAGCCTGGAGAATGCCCCTGAGGGCGGTGCTCAGTGTGTGGGCTGGCAGCTGTACCCCTGCCCGCTGCTGCAGCCAGAGGCTTCGCGGGCTCTTCTCCAGGCTCCCGTGGGCCCGAGGCGGGTGCCCACAGAGCCCCGGCGCGCCGGGGCTGCGGGCCAAAACCACGGTTCCCTGGGTAGCAGCCGGCCCTCTGCCCCCTGCCCTCGGAGCCCTTGGCCAGCGGCTGCTTGCCGCGCCTCAGGGCTCTGCAGCAAGGGGAGGCCGGGGCTGGGCGCAGGCAGCGCCCGGTCCAGGGTCTGAACCCGCGCCAACCCTTCCCTCCTGCCGCTCTCTGCAGCTGGCACAGGACAGGAGCAGAGCGGCTGAGCACCTGCGCCAAGCCCTGCCCTACCTGCAGAGCCCACAAGAGCCCCTGCGAGAGGCGGCCGTCAGGTTCATGGGTGAGCCACGAGCCCGGGCTGCCCTTCCCCTCCCCTCCCCGGCCCGCCACAGCTCGGCCCCAGCCCCGCCTGCTGCCCCGGCAGCGCCAGCCGGGCCCGGCGCCGTGGAGCCCCGCCTGGCCTGGGCATTGCTGCTGCTGCCCTCTGGCAGCCGTGCCGTGGGGCGGCAGCGTGCGGCAAGGGCCGGGCTGAGCCCTGCCGGGCCAGCAGCCCGTGCGGCCACAGCGCCGCTAGCAGGGATCTGTGCCGCTGGGGCCGTGACAGACTCTGTGTTCACAGGCATCGCCGGGCGGCACCTGAGGGGGCAGCAGCAAGAGCTGCAGCTGATCTGCACTGGTGAGTGAGGGCAGCAGGGTGACAGCGGGGGCTGACAGGGGGAGCTGCAAGCCCTAGCCCGGCTGCGGAGGGCTCTGCTCCCGTGGGCAGAGCACACTGACATTTCAGGGCCACATGTGGGATTTGTTGGTTGCAACTTCGGGCTGATCCACTTGCTCCCTGCTCCCTCCTGGCCATGGCAAGAGCAGACTGGGATGAACCTGGCAGGGGCCTCTCCTCAGCTCCTCGCAGATCTGGCACCTGACCTTCACTTTGTTCTTCTCTCTTGAAGCCCTGGAAGAAATGGCATATGACAGCAGTCCTGCCATCAGAAATCTGTCAGCTGAAGCTGGGTTTGTTCTCCGGGCTGTACAGAGGGCTCCCTACTCCACGTGGCGTAAGCTGCGAGATGAGTTCCGCAGCGCATGGAAGAAACGACCTCGCCTGTGCCACCGAGCCTTGCTGTTCTGCTGGAACTCTGTGTAAAGTTGATCTGGAAGAATCTTGTCTGCTGGGGCCACTAGAGCCAGCAGGGATTTTCTTTTTAATCAAGATTTTTGTTTTCATATTTTAATTTTTCTTTTGTATGTAAATAAAAATATGTATAGTAAACAGACTACTAGGATCTTTTCCTTGCCAGTATCGGCAGGGCTTTGGGGAGGAGGATGAAAAGGGTGCTTGTGCTCAGCCAGCTGCCCAGGCGTGCAGTGCTGCAGGGAAAATGGCTAGAAGCCCCTTTGCCTTTGGTGCTTCTGCTGAAGCCTTTGTGCTGCCCACAGAGCGGCTGGGCAGGGGCCGGAGCTGCGGGGATCCCTGCCAGAGCGGAGCCTGGAGATGGCCACAAGCCCTCTGCCAGGCAGGAAGCGCCATCCGTGTCCTCCTGCCCGTGTACTGCTGGCTGCCTTGCTGAGGGCTCCCAGGTGCCTCTGGATGGGGCTGCTCTGGACCTGCTGTGGGGCTGGGGCGCTGGCAAGCCCTGAGCAATGGGCTGTCAGAGGCCACAAGCAGCCCCCTGGCAGCTGCCTTGATCCTGACAGCAGGCTGCTCTGGCGCTTCCTCAGTGGGCGGTTGGAGGGATCCCCTGGAATCAGGCGTGGAACCCTGGTCCCAGCCTTTCAGGCCTGTGAGGCCAGGAGTTTTGGGGCTGGGCGTGTGCCCTCCCTGTGCTCCAGACTGGAGCCCCTGGCCCCTCAGCCTTAGGCATTGAGCTCCACTGCCTGCCTGCCGAGTCTTGTTCCTGTTGCCGTGGGGGAGGCTGAGCTTTGTGGTTTTAGGCCCCATTGAGCCAGAAGAGCAGCAGCTTTGAGCTTAGAGGGGCCACAGAAAGGCCCTCATCACAAAGGGCATTCGTGGCTTTCCCAGGGCAGGGACACATGAGATTGTGGCAGGTACCTTCAGGGTGCCACGCTGCCTTTGCACTGGGCCACCTCCCTGTTTGCAGGGCTGGCTCTTTGCTTTGCTGTCCTCGGCCTGTTGCTGTCGTGCTCCTCTGGCTGCCTGCAGAGCTGCCACCGCCAGACAGAAAGCAACTGAAGACAAGAATATCAGAGGCTGCACAGATTCTATTTTTGCCAGAATGCAGGAAAGAGAGTGAGAAAAGCACAACGTTCCACTGAAATTTGATTGTCCTGGGAAACTCAGAAGCTGGTGGTGTTGTGGTACTATTGCCAATCCCTTCCATGAGAAGAATTCCTTTCAGGAAAATGCAAAATCATCTGACAGAGACAAAGTATTTCCAGCAGTTGCTCCAGGTGCTCCGGCCATCAGCCCCTGCAGGAAGGAGCACAGCCCCCAAGGCACGTGGGCTTTGGCTCCCTGTGGCACAGAAGCCCCCCGGGGGCACAGGTCTCTGGGGCAGGAGACGGGCACCAGCGCTGCCAGGGCTCGGGGGGTGGCAGCTCTGCTTGGGCAGGGACTCTGCCCCAGCTGCTGATGGCAGCGCTGCCCGGGCCCCAGGGCTCAGAGCAGCATTGGTGCCTGGGCCCACACGTTCCTTGTGCGAGTCCCACCCGCGGGTTTAGGATGGCCACGGGCCGGGACGAGTCCCAAGGAGGCCGTGCCAGCGTCCCTGGAAGGGCCCGTGCCCTTCCCAGCGCGGCTGCGTCGGCAGCCCTGGGGGCTCCTTCTGCTGCCCTGAGCCCGCAGAGCAGGGCAGCGTTTGCTGATGCTCTGAGCCCTTCCTAAAGATCCTGTGGGGCTGCCTTGGACACCTGGGGCCAGGCATTCCTTCCAGCCTGGGCCACTTTGGCTGGGCTGGGGGCAGCCCCAGGGCAGGCGGCAATGTGTGCAAGGGCCCTTGGTGACACGCTGCAGCACGGTCACTGTGACATGGAACGGGTGTCCAAGGGCCCTTTGTGACACGTGGTGACACAGGAGCTGGCGGTGACAGGAGCAGGCCACAGTGCTTGGAGCAGGCGACGGGACAGGACGGGACAGAGCGGTGCCGTGAGGAGCCCCCGCACAGCGCGCTCGTTCATGTCCCACCCAGAGCTTTTCTGAGGTGTTACTCCCAAAGGTGACCTCGTGGAAAGACTGCGGGCCTTGCTGATCTGTGGCCTTCTCGAGGTTCTCTTTTGCAGGAGCCTGCGAGGCCAGACTGTGGGACTTTGTGACTCAGAACATTTCTGAAGCATTTCTCATCACTGCCGCTGGCCCCCTCGAGGACAGACCACAATCCTTGACAGGAGTCTCCTGTCCTTGTGGCAGGAGCCCTTTAGACCGAGTGCAGGACTTGCTGTCCTGCAACCTTCCTGAGGCGTCTCTCTTGAAGGTGCCTCCCAGGCACAAGTGCAGGACTTGGTGACTTGGAGCTTTTCCAAGGCATCTCTCCTGCAAGTGTCCACAAATCCAATCAGAGATATGGAGCAGAGAGTGCCGAGAGTGCAAAACTTTGCCTGGGTGGAGGAGGAGGAGGAAGAAGGCCCTAGAGCCGCCCCAGCACTGGAGACCGAGGAGGTGGTGCCATTCCAGCCACTGCAGGAGGGTGAGTGGCAGAGCTGGGCCGCAGGAATGGTGCCTGCAGCCGGCTTGACCCCATCTATCCATGCCATGCCATGCCATGCCATGCCATGCCATGCCATGCCATGCCATGCCATGCCATGCCATGCCATGCCCTGGGGACATGCCCAAGGACAGAACAGAAGAGGGGCCGGGCAGACACCCCGCAGTGGCCCTGCTCCATCCCCTGGGCCATCCCGGGGCTCTCCCTCCCTGGGCAGCGCAGGGCTGGGCTGTGTTCTCCAGCCTCTCTCGCAGCCCCTCAGCTCTGGCTGCGCTCGCTCTTTGCCAGATGCAGCCCTGGAGCGCACACAAGTGCAGGAATCCAGCCGTGGCCGCTTCCACAGCACAGCCCAGGTACCTGCAGCCACCCCCACCGGGGCTGGGCCTGCTGTCCCTGCTCAGCCCAGCACCGTGTGTGCAGCACTCCATGCAACACCCCCGGCTTCCTGCCCTTCTCCTGCAGCTCGTCTGCAAATTCACCAAGAGCATCCAGCAGGAAGACACCAGCACTATGGGCACTGGGCTCCGAGCACACCCGGAGCTCCTCAAACTTCAGACCAGCGTCACCCTGATGCATTTGCCTGTGGAGAAGGGTGTTTTCAGGCCAGAACAAGTAAGCAGCCTGTGGCCAGGCTTCCATTCTCCCATGAATCACATGGCTTCCCGAGCCACGCCTGCTAGTCCCCGGGTGCCTTTGAGGCCATGGCAGTGCAGTGGGAAGGGAAGCATTTCTCTGGGGAAGCTGGAAACTTTGCTCCATCTGGCAGCTTTCCAAGTCCCCTCATGCCTTCTCCAGGTGCACTACCTCCCTGAGCTGTCTCCCAGCTCTCTGCCCTCTCATAGCCACAGCTGCCAGGACAGTGCAGCTGCCCTGTGCTGCTGCCTGGGCTGGGCGCTGTGCGGCTCCGGGCTCCTGCCGGCCGGCTCCCTGTCACTGCCCTGTGCCTTTCAGGTCCTCGAGTGCCTGGACTTGAGGGAATGCAGTGACAGTGTTCTGGACATCATGTCAGAGAACTTGCAGAGTGAGCACAGGGAGAGGCGTCACTTGGCACTCAGAGGCTTTGCAGTGCTGGGAAAGTATCCCTCCTTGGTGAGAAGTGGGCAGTGGCTGAAGCTGTGCAGGCAGCGTGGGGCTGGGCAACGCAGTCGCTTGGCCTTGCCTGGGCTTTGGGCGCTGGGGCAGCTGCTCCCAGCTCTCCTGCCTCCCGCTTCAGCTGCCCCAGTGCTTCGGGACAGGCCTTTGGCCTCTGGGCCCTGTGACAGCAGGGTGGCCTTTCACAAACTTGTGTTCCACACAGGCGGAAAAAATGTGGAGCCTGACTGAAAGTCTTGTGGAGCTCCTGCAGGGAAATGAAAGCAACATGATCAGGATGACCATTCTTCTACTGAGATATTTGCTGATGGATATTGGTACCGCAATACCCACCCCCATCGCCCTGCAGCTGGCTGAAGCGCTCCTGCCGCTCTTTGACCATGTAAGGCTCTGTGCCCACAGCCACGGCCACTGGCTGCTGCCCAGACACTTGGTGCCCTGTGGAGATGCAGGCCTGTGCCCTGGGGGCCTGAAGCAGCTCATGCTGAGGTCTTTTGCCCTTCCTTTCATACAGGATGATAGCCAGGTGCAGCTGAGCTGCATGTGTGTCTTTCAAGAGATGCTGGAGTTATTAACAGAAGACGGAAGAAAGGCCTTGAAGTGCCATGTGCGCCAGAGCCTGGTCCCACTGTCCTTCCACTGCCATGATGAGAATCAGATGGTGGCTGAGGTGAGGACTTGTGGCCGGCTGTGGTCCCCCTGGGAGGGGGCTGGGCTGCCTCCTGCCCTGGCACCTTGTGGGCTGCAGCCTCCTCCTGGCTGTGGCACTGGGACGCTCCTGTGCCCTGGCCTGTGGGGCCAACTGTGCCTCTGTGGTGCTCTCCAGGCCTCTCGGGAAACGCTGCATTCTGCAGCCAGATTCCTGAAAAGGAGGGATATTGAACAAATGCTCCAGGTGGATCAGACATGGAGGTTCGGCGAGGGCCTGGTAAGAGCCGCCGCAAATCCCCAGCCTCAGCCTGGAGAAGGGCCCTGAGGGCGGTGCTCAGTGTGTGGGCTGGCAGCTGTACCCCTGCCCGCTGCTGCAGCCAGAGGCTTCGCGGGCTCTTCTCCAGGCTCCCGTGGGCCCGAGGCGGGTGCCCACAGAGCCCCGGCCCGCCGGGGCTGCGGGCCAAAACCACGGTTCCCTGGGTAGCAGCCGGCCCTCTGCCCCCTGCCCTCGGAGCCCTTGGCCAGCGGCTGCTGGCCGCGCCTCAGGGCTCTGCAGCAAGGGGAGGCCGGGGCTGGGCGCAGGCAGCGCCCGGTCCAGGGTCTGAACCCGCGCCAACCCTTCCCTCCTGCCGCTCTCTGCAGCTGGCACAGGACAGGAGCAGAGCGGCTGAGCACCTGCGCCAAGCCCTGCCCTACCTGCAGAGCCCACAAGAGCCCCTGCGAGAGGCGGCCGTCAGGTTCATGGGTGAGCCACGAGCCCGGGCTGCCCTTCCCCTCCCCTCCCCGGCCCGCCACAGCTCGGCCCCAGCCCCGCCTGCTGCCCCGGCAGCGCCAGCCGGGCCCGGCGCCAAGGAGCCCCGCCTGCCCTGGGCATTGCTGCTGCCGCCCTCTGGCAGCCGTGCCCTGGGGCGGCAGCGTGCGGCAAGGGCCGGGCTGAGCCCTGCCGGGCCAGCAGCCCGTGCGGCCACAGCGCCGCTGGCAGGGAGCTGTGCCGCTGGGGCCGTGACAGGCTCTGTGTTCACAGGCATCGCCGGGCGGCACCTGAGGGGGCAGCAGCAAGAGCTGCAGCTGATCTGCACTGGTGAGTGAGGGCAGCAGGGTGACAGCGGGGGCTGACAGGGGGAGCTGCAAGCCCTAGCCCGGCTGCGGAGGGCTCTGCTCCCGTGGGCAGAGCACACTGACATTTCAGGGCCACATGTGGGATTTGTTGGTTGCAACTTCGGGCTGATCCACTTGCTCCCTGCTCCCTCCTGGCCATGGCAAGAGCAGACTGGGATGAACCTGGCAGGGGCCTCTCCTCAGCTCCTCGCAGATCTGGCACCTGACCTTGACTCTGTTCCTCTCTCTTGAAGCCCTGGAAGAAATGGCATATGACAGCAGTCCTGCCATCAGAAATCTGTCAGCTGAAGCTGGGTTTGTTCTCCGGGCTGTACAGAGGGCTCCCTACTCCACGTGGCGTAAGCTGCGAGATGAGTTCCGCAGCGCATGGAAAAAACGACCTCGCCTGTGCCACCGAGCCTTGCTGTTCTGCTGGAACTCTGTGTAAAGTTGATCTGGAAGAATCTTGTCTGCTGGGGCCACTAGAGCCAGCAGGGATTTTCTTTTTAATCAAGATTTTTGTTTTCATATTTTAATTTTTCTTTTGTATGTAAATAAAAATATGTATAGTAAACAGACTACTAGGATCTTTTCCTTGCCAGTATCGGCAGGGCTTTGGGGAGGAGGATGAAAAGGGTGCTTGTGCTCAGCCAGCTGCCCAGGCGTGCAGTGCTGCAGGGAAAATGGCTAGAAGCCCCTTTGCCTTTGGTGCTTCTGCTGAAGCCTTTGTGCTGCCCACAGAGCGGCTGGGCAGGGGCCGGAGCTGCGAGGATCCCTGCCAGAGCGGAGCCTGGAGATGGCCACAAGCCCTCTGCCAGGCAGGAAGCGCCATCCGTGTCCTCCTGCCCGTGTACTGCTGGCTGCCTTGCTGAGGGCTCCCAGGTGCCTCTGGATGGGGCTGCTCTGGACCTGCTGTGGGGCTGGGGCGCTGGCAAGCCCTGAGCAATGGGCTGTCAGAGGCCACAAGCAGCCCCCTGGCAGCTGCCTTGATCCTGACAGCAGGCTGCTCTGGCGCTTCCTCAGTGGGCGGTTGGAGGGATCCCCTGGAATCAGGCGTGGAACCCTGGTCCCAGCCTTTCAGGCCTGTGAGGCCAGGAGTTTTGGGGCTGGGCGTGTGCCCTCCCTGTGCTCCAGACTGGAGCCCCTGGCCCCTCAGCCTTAGGCATTGAGCTCCACTGCCTGCCTGCCGAGTCTTGTTCCTGTTGCCGTGGGAGAGGCTGAGCTATGTGGTTTTAGGCCCCATTGAGCCAGAAGAGCAGCAGCTTTGAGCTTAGAGGGGCCACAGAAAGGCCCTCATCACAAAGGGCATTCGTGGCTTTCCCAGGGCAGGGACACATGAGATTGTGGCAGGTACCTTCAGGGTGCCACGCTGCCTTTGCACTGGGCCACCTCCCTGTTTGCAGGGCTGGCTCTTTGCTTTGCTGTCCTCGGCCTGTTGCTGTCGTGCTCCTCTGGCTGCCTGCAGAGCTGCCACCGCCAGACAGAAAGCAACTGAAGACAAGAATATCAGAGGCTGCACAGATTCTATTTTTGCCAGAATGCAGGAAAGAGAGTGAGAAAAGCACAACGTTCCACTGAAATTTGATTGTCCTGGGAAACTCAGAAGCTGGTGGTGTTGTGGTACTATTGCCAATCCCTTCCATGAGAAGAATTCCTTTCAGGAAAATGCAAAATCATCTGACAGAGACAAAGTATTTCCAGCAGTTGCTCCAGGTGCTCCGGCCATCAGCCCCTGCAGGAAGGAGCACAGCCCCCAAGGCACGTGGGCTTTGGCTCCCTGTGGCACAGAAGCCCCCCGGGGGCACAGGTCTCTGGGGCAGGAGACGGGCACCAGCGCTGCCAGGGCTCGGGGGGTGGCAGCTCTGCTTGGGCAGGGACTCTGCCCCAGCTGCTGATGGCAGCGCTGCCCGGGCCCCAGGGCTCAGAGCAGCATTGGTGCCTGGGCCCACACGTTCCTTGTGCGAGTCCCACCCGCGGGTTTAGGATGGCCACGGGCCGGGACGAGTCCCAAGGAGGCCGTGCCAGCGTCCCTGGAAGGGCCCGTGCCCTTCCCAGCGCGGCTGCGTCGGCAGCCCTGGGGGCTCCTTCTGCTGCCCTGAGCCCGCAGAGCAGGGCAGCGTTTGCTGATGCTCTGAGCCCTTCCTAAAGATCCTGTGGAGCTGCCTTGGACACCTGGGGCCAGGCATTCCTTCCAGCCTGGGCCACTTTGGCTGGGCTGGGGGCAGCCCCAGGGCAGGCGGCAATGTGTGCAAGGGCCCTTGGTGACACGCTGCAGCACGGTCACTGTGACATGGAACGGGTGTCCAAGGGCCCTTTGTGACACGTGGTGACACAGGAGCTGGCGGTGACAGGAGCAGGCCACAGTGCTTGGAGCAGGCGACGGGACAGGACGGGACAGAGCGGTGCCGTGAGGAGCCCCCGCACAGCGCGCTCGTTCATGTCCCACCCAGAGCTTTTCTGAGGTGTTACTCCCAAAGGTGACCTCGTGGAAAGACTGCGGGCCTTGCTGATCTGTGGCCTTCTCGAGGTTCTCTTTTGCAGGAGCCTGCGAGGCCAGACTGTGGGACTTTGTGACTCAGAACATTTCTGAAGCATTTCTCATCACTGCCGCTGGCCCCCTCGAGGACAGACCACAATCCTTGACAGGAGTCTCCTGTCCTTGTGGCAGGAGCCCTTTAGACCGAGTGCAGGACTTGCTGTCCTGCAACCTTCCTGAGGCGTCTCTCTTGAAGGTGCCTCCCAGGCACAAGTGCAGGACTTGGTGACTTGGAGCTTTTCCAAGGCATCTCTCCTGCAAGTGTCCACAAATCCAATCAGAGATATGGAGCAGAGAGTGCCGAGAGTGCAAAACTTTGCCTGGGTGGAGGAGGAGGAGGAAGAAGGCCCTAGAGCCGCCCCAGCACTGGAGACCGAGGAGGTGGTGCCATTCCAGCAACTGCAGGAGGGTGAGTGGCAGAGCTGGGCCGCAGGAATGGTGCCTGCAGCCGGCTTGACCCCATCTATCCATGCCATGCCATGCCATGCCATGCCATGCCATGCCATGCCATGCCATGCCATGCCATGCCATGCCCTGGGGACATGCCCAAGGACAGAACAGAAGAGGGGCCGGGCAGACACCCCGCAGTGGCCCTGCTCCATCCCCTGGGCCATCCCGGGGCTCTCCCTGCCTGGGCAGCGCAGGGCTGGGCTGTGTTCTCCAGCCTCTCTCGCAGCCCCTCAGCTCTGGCTGCGCTCGCTCTTTGCCAGATGCAGCCCTGGAGCGCACACAAGTGCAGGAATCCAGCCGTGGCCGCTTCCACAGCACAGCCCAGGTACCTGCAGCCACCCCCACCGGGGCTGGGCCTGCTGTCCCTGCTCAGCCCAGCACCGTGTGTGCAGCACTCCATGCAACACCCCCGGCTTCCTGCCCTTCTCCTACAGCTCGTCTGCAAATTCACCAAGAGCATCCAGCAGGAAGACACCAGCACTATGGGCACTGGGCTCCGAGCACACCCGGAGCTCCTCAAACTTCAGACCAGCGTCACCCTGATGCATTTGCCTGTGGAGAAGGGTGTTTTCAGGCCAGAACAAGTAAGCAGCCTGTGGCCAGGCTTCCATTCTCCCATGAATCACATGGCTTCCCGAGCCACGCCTGCTAGTCCCCGGGTGCCTTTGAGGCCATGGCAGTGCAGTGGGAAGGGAAGCATTTCTCTGGGGAAGCTGGAAACTTTGCTCCATCTGGCAGCTTTCCAAGTCCCCTCATGCCTTCTCCAGGTGCACTACCTCCCTGAGCTGTCTCCCAGCTCTCTGCCCTCTCATAGCCACAGCTGCCAGGACAGTGCCCGTGCCCTGTGCTGCTGCCTGGGCTGGGCGCTGTGCGGCTCCGGGCTCCTGCCGGCCGGCTCCCTGTCACTGCCCTGTGCCTTTCAGGTCCTCGAGTGCCTGGACTTGAGGGAATGCAGTGACAGTGTTCTGGACATCATGTCAGAGAACTTGCAGAGTGAGCACAGGGAGAGGCGTCACTTGGCACTCAGAGGCTTCGCAGTGCTGGGAAAGAATCCCTCCTTGGTGAGAAGTGGGCAGTGGCTGAAGCTGTGCAATCAGCGTGGGGCTGGGCAACGCAGTCGCTTGGCCTTGCCTGGGCTTTGGGCGCTGGGGCAGCTGCTCCCAGCTCTCCTGCCTCCCGCTTCAGCTGCCCCAGTGCTTCGGGACAGGCCTTTGGCCTCTGGGCCCTGTGACAGCAGGGTGGCCTTTCACAAACTTGTGTTCCACACAGGCGGAAAAAATGTGGAGCCTGACTGAAAGTCTTGTGGAGCTCCTGCAGGGAAATGAAAGCAACATGATCAGGATGACCATTCTTCTACTGAGATATTTGCTGATGGATATTGGTACCGCAATACCCACCCCCATCGCCCTGCAGCTGGCTGAAGCGCTCCTGCCGCTCTTTGACCATGTAAGGCTCTGTGCCCACAGCCACGGCCACTGGCTGCTGCCCAGACACTTGGTGCCCTGTGGAGATGCAGGCCTGTGCCCTGGGGGCCTGAAGCAGCTCATGCTGAGGTCTTTTGCCCTTCCTTTCATACAGGATGATAGCCAGGTGCAGCTGAGCTGCATGTGTGTCTTTCAAGAGATGCTGGAGTTATTAACAGAAGACGGAAGAAAGGCCTTGAAGTGCCATGTGCGCCAGAGCCTGGTCCCACTCTCCTTCCACTGCCATGATGAGAATCAGATGGTGGCTGAGGTGAGGACTTGTGGCCGGCTGTGGTCCCCCTGGGAGGGGGCTGGGCTGCCTCCTGCCCTGGCACCTTGTGGGCTGCAGCCTCCTCCTGGGTGTGGCACTGGGACGCTCCTGTGCCCTGGCCTGTGGGGCCAACTGTGCCTCTGTGGTGCTCTCCAGGCCTCTCGGGAAACGCTGCATTCTGCAGCCAGATTCCTGAAAAGGAGGGATATTGAACAAATGCTCCAGGTGGATCAGACATGGAGGTTCGGCGAGGGCCTGGTAAGAGCCGCCGCAAATCCCCAGCCTCAGCCTGGAGAATGCCCCTGAGGGCGGTGCTCAGTGTGTGGGCTGGCAGCTGTACCCCTGCCCGCTGCTGCAGCCAGAGGCTTCGCGGGCTCTTCTCCAGGCTCCCGTGGGCCCGAGGCGGGTGCCCACAGAGCCCCGGCCCGCCGGGGCTGCGGGCCAAAACCACGGTTCCCTGGGTAGCAGCCGGCCCTCTGCCCCCTGCCCTCGGAGCCCTTGGCCAGCGGCTGCTGGCCGCGCCTCAGGGCTCTGCAGCAAGGGGAGGCCGGGGCTGGGCGCAGGCAGCGCCCGGTCCAGGGTCTGAACCCGCGCCAACCCTTCCCTCCTGCCGCTCTCTGCAGCTGGCACAGGACAGGAGCAGAGCGGCTGAGCACCTGCACCAAGCCCTGCCCTACCTGCAGAGCCCACAGGAGCCCCTGCGAGAGGCGGCCGTCAGGATCTTGGGTAAGCCACGAGCCCGGGCGGCCCTTCCCCTCCCCGGCCCGGCCCGCCGCAGCTCGTTCCCAGCCCCTCTTGCTGCCCCGACAGCGCCAGCCGGGCCCGGCGCCGTGGAGCCCCGCCTGGCCTGGGCATTGCTGCTGCCGCCCTCTCGCAGCCATGCCCTGGGGCGGCAGCGTGCGGCAAGGGCCTGGCTAAGCCCTGCCGGGCCAGCAGCCCGTGCGGCCACAGCGCCGGCAGCGCCGCTGGCAGGGAGCTGTGCCGCTGGGGCCATGACAGGCTCTGTGTTCACAGGCATGGCCGGGCGGCACCTGATGGGGCAGCAGCAAGAGCTGCAGCTGATCTGCACTGGTGAGTGAGGGCAGCGGGCAGACACCGGGGGCTGCCGGGGGGAGCTGCAAGCCATGGCACGGCTGCGAAGGGCTCTGCTCCCGTGGGCAGAGCACACTGACATGTCAGGGCCACATGTGGGATTTGTTGGTTGCAACTTCGGGCTGATCCCCTTGCTCCCTGCTCCCTCCTGGCCATGGCAAGAGCAGACTGGGATGAACCTGGCAGGGGCCTCTCCTCAGCTCCTCGCAGTTCTGGCACCTGACCTTGACTCTGTTCCTCTCTCTTGAAGCCCTGGAAGAAATGGCATATGACAGCAGTCCTGCCATCAGAAATCTGTCAGCTGAAGCTGGGTTTGTTCTCCGGGCTGTACAGAGGGCTCCCTACTCCACGTGGCGTAAGCTGCGAGATGAGTTCCGCAGCGCATGGAAGAAACGACCTCGCCTGTGCCACCGAGCCTTGCTGTTCTGCTGGAACTCTGTGTAAAGTTGATCTGGAAGACTCTTGTCTGCTGGGGCCACTAGAGCCAGCAGGGATTTTCTTTTTAATCAAGATTTTTCTTTTCATATTTTAATTTTTCTTTTGTATGTAAATAAAAATATGTATAGTAAACAGACTACCAAGACCTTTTCCTTGCCAGTATCGGCAGGGCTTTGGGGAGGAGGATGAAAAGGTTGCTTGTGCTCAACCAGCTGCCCAGGCGTTCAGTGCTGCAGGGAAAATAGCCAGAAGGTCCTTGGCCTTTGGTGGTTCTGCTGAAGCATTTGGCTACCCACAGAGCAGCTGGGCAGGGGCCGGAGCTGCGGGGATCCCTGTGAGAGCGGTGCTTGGAGACGGCCACAAGCCCTGTGCCAGGCAGGAAGCGCCATCCGTGTCCTCCTGCCCGTGTGCTGCTGGCTGCCTTGCTGAGGGCTCCCAGGTGCCTCTGGATGGGGCTGCTCTGGAGCTGCTGTGGGGCTGCGGCGCTGCTGCCGGGCAGCTTGGCCGGGCTGTCAGAGGCCCTGAGGGGCTGGGGCGCTGGCAAGATCTGGGCAATGGGCTGTCAGAGGCCACAAGCAGCCCCCTGGCAGCTGCCTTGATCCTGACAGCAGGCTGCTCTGGCGCTTCCTCAGTGGGCGGTTGGAGGGATCCCCTGGAATCAGGCGTGGAACCCTGGTCCCAGCCTTTCAGGCCTGTGAGGCCAGGAGTTTTGGGGCTGGGCGTGTGCCCTCCCTGTGCTCCAGACTGGAGCCCCTGGCCCCTCAGCCTTAGGCATTGAGCTCCACTGCCTGCCTGCCGAGTCTTGTTCCTGTTGCCGTGGGGGAGGCTGAGCTTTGTGGTTTTAGGCCCCATTGAGCCAGAAGAGCAGCAGCTTTGAGCTTAGAGGGGCCACAGAAAGGCCCTCGTCACAAAGGGCATTCGTGGCTTTCCCAGGGCAGGGACACATGAGATTGTGGCAGGTACCTTCAGGGTGCCACGCTGCCTTTGCACTGGGCCACCTCCCTGTGTGCAGGGCTGGCTCTTTGCTTTGCTGTCCTCGGCCTGTTGCTGTCGTGCTCCTCTGGCTGCCTGCAGAGAGGGGCAGCCCTATAAGGAGGGTGAAAGGCCCTGTCTCCAACATCTCAAGGGGGAAATGGAGCTCTCCCGGTCCTCAGCCCATGCTGTAAGCAGAGCAGAGCCTTTTCCCCAGCCCTGGTGGATTTCTGCCTGCTGCTGGCCCCTGGCCACCGTGACCCACTGCACTCGCACTGAGTCACCTACAGGATGGCTGGTGCCTCTTGATTTGCTGATGGGACGTGAGGGGCACTGAGGGAAAGGTGGGTGTCCCAATGCTGAGGGCACATAGAGGTCACTGAGAAGACTTGAGGCTTCCCCAGCAGGTTGCAGCTGCCTTCTGTGTCACTGAAGGCAGGGCAGAAGCCCTGCATGCCACTGAGGCCACCAAGAGTCCCTGAGGGGAGGCGGGTTTCTGTTGTGTCCCTCAGGGTACGGCGGTTTCACAGACGGAAAGGGAGCATCACTTGAGGGGGACACGGGCACGCCGCGTGTGGCTGAGCACACATGCCGCTGGCTGAAGGGACGCCAGGGCCGCTGAGGGGCCGTGGGCTCGCCCTGAGGGACACGGCAGGGCCAGCCCGGTCCCCGCTGCGCCGCCGCCGCCCGCCCCCCTCAGCCGCAGGGAGCGTTTCCCGCCCAGGCGCGGGCGGCCCTGCCCCGCCGCTCCCCTCAGCCGCGGGCGGCAACTCGAACCCGCTGGGGCCGCCCCGCGGGGCCGGGCGCCGGGCGGCCTTCCAGAAGCCCCGGGGGAGCTGCCCCGCGGCTGCCCTGCGCTCAGACACACCGAGGAGCATGGGGCAGCGTTGGCTTAACGCCAGGGAGTGTTTCACTTGGCCAGGGGTGAAGCTGCAGTAGCTTAGAGGGACCGAACTTCCTAGCACAGGAATGCTGGAATTACCTGGTGTCACCTGTAGGGCACGGAATGAACATTTGGGCCTTCAAGTTGAGGTAATGCCTGGACTGTGAGAATAATTAAATCGGAGGTGATACGTGCTTGTACATGTAGTGCATATTTGAGCAGGAAGATCTGTGGTGATCTCTTGGGGAAAAAATTACTTTTGAGGAAAAGTGTGAGTAATTTCTAGAGGACGCATAGATATCATTTTGTGACAAAACCTGAGGTAAATGTTAGGGCAAAGCCAGAATATTAGGGGGTAAAATCTCAGGTTCTCGGCCTTCCCACTCCCCCATGCCATGCCCCAGCAGGGCAGCTTTGCCCTCCCTGTGCCCAGCCAGCCCAGCCTGGGCACCTCAGGGCTGCCCCCACCCTCCTGCTGAGGCCCGGCCTCGAGGGCTTCTGCCGCAGGCCTGGGAGACGCTCTTGGCAAGCGCCAGAGCAGCTGGGTTCCAGGGACAAGGCGGCTGCCTGGGGGCTGCTTGTGCCCTCTGACACCCAATTCCTCAGGGCTTCCCAGCACCCCGGCTGCGCAGGGGCCTCCTGGTGTTCTGCCAATTGACAGAGGCGATTTAAAGGACACACCACTGGAAATAATGTTCTTCTTTAACGTGAGTATGAAGGAACCACGGTGCTGGATGATACATTCAATTAAAATATTCTCTTGGTTTTAGTGACAAGCAAAAACAAGCAAGGTAGTGCACCTAAATCAGTAGTGTAAAAGAGAAAGGAGAACGATTCAGAAAGATGCATCACCCATTGCCTAAATTGTTTATCATCTTACAGATCTGCAATTGCTTTTTACATTAAGGAACTGAGAACCATTCCCAGCAGTTGGGAAAATTCTATTTCATCCATTCCCCCAGAGATGAGGTCTCCAAATTTGCCCCAAAAGTGGGTCCAGCTTTTATAGGCCAAAAAGAGCAAGTCCAAGTGACTTAATTACATTTTTAGCCCAGAAAGCCCTGCAGCTGATGGCACACTTCACAATCAGCAGGGGACACAGCTAGGCCAAAGCCCAGACTTCTGCTGGGAGGGTTTCCCCTCAAATACCCTTCAAAAAACCTCTATTCAAGTCAGTTGGGAAAGTTTCTTCAAATGATCCATTTCTGGCACCTAGCCCCACAGTGTTATGTGAAAGTTTCTAAATCAGCTGCTTTGGAGTCAAACAGCCAACACTAAGAGTCCTTGTCATCTATTTGTAGCTAAATCACACTTAGGGGGATTTGAAGGAGTTTGGAACGAGCGAGAGAAAAGACCTCGGAGCTTTATGGATGATGCCATTTCTTTTTCTTATCTTCTACCTAGATAGGAAGGGTGAGTTTGGCTCACATCCCCACCGAATGGCTTAGAAGGTCACAAGATTTGTACTTAGAAGACCTTTAAAGGGTTTATTGGCCAATAAAACATTGCCAACAAGGATATGTATGTTTCTGACCCAATCCTTCAGTATTTAATCTCATGGACTCTTGCTACAGTGTAAGCTTTCTTAGGCAATCATGTTCTGACACACAAACCTACAGCACTGCAGTCTAAACTTCGTGTTGACAGATTCAACTACTTTCATTTTTTCTATATCTTAAACTCTAAAATGCTAAACTCCTCCACTTAGCATAAGGTTTCTCTGCTTCATACTACAAATCCAAATTCTTGCTTCTAGCATCTGAGTTTGGAAGCCGTTTCCAAGGCCTCAGCTCAAATCCCGTGTTTCACTCTAGGCCTTGGCTAACAGGCCCAAAGATCGGAGAACTCCCTGCATTTCAGTTTCCAACAACACTGATGCTATTAATTCCAGAGTGCCCAGGAACCATCTTGCAAGTCACTCAGGCAGGAACAAGGCAGCTGCCAGGGGGCTGCTTGTGGCCTCTGACAGCCCATTGCCCAGGGATCGCCAGCACCCCAGCCCCTCAGGGGCTGCCCCAGCCCGGCCAAGCTGCCCGGCAGCAGCGCCGCAGCCACACAGCAGCTCCAGAGCAGCCCCATCCAGAGGCACCTGGGAGCCCTCAGCAAGGCAGCCAGCAGCACATGGGCAGGAGGACACGGATGGCGCTTCCTGCCTGGCAGAGGGCTTGTGGCCATCTCCAGGCTCCGCTCTGGCAGGGATCCCCGCAGCTCCGGCCCCTGCCCAGCCGCTCTGTGGGCAGCACAAAGGCTTCAGCAGAACCACCAAAGGCCAAGGGCCTTCTGGCCATTTTCCCTGCAGCACTGCATGCCTGGGCAGCTGGCTGAGCACAAGCACCCTTTTCATCCTTCTCCCCAAAGCCCCGCTGATACTGGCAAGGAAAAGATCCTGGTAGTCTGTTTACTATACATATTTTTACTTACATACAAAAGAAAAATTAAAATATGAAAACAAAAATCTTGATTAAAAAGAAAATCCCTGCTGGCTCTAGTGGCCCCAGCAGACCAGATTCTTCCAGATCAACTTTACACAGAGTTCCAGCAGAACAGCAAGGCTCGGTGGCACAGGCGAGGTCGTTTCTTCCATGTGCTGCGGAACTCATCTCGCAGCTTACGCCACGTGGAGTAGGGAGCCCTCTGTACAGCCCGGAGAACAAACCCAGCTTCAGCTGACAGATTTCTGATGGCAGGACTGCTGTCATATGCCATTTCTTCCAGGGCTTCAAGAGAGAAGAACAAAGTCAAGGTCAGGTGCCAGATCTGCGAGGAGCTGAGGAGAGGCCCCTGCCAGGTTCATCCCAGTCTGTTCTTGCCACGGCCAGGAGGGAGCAGGGAGCAAGGGGATCAGCCCGAAGTTGCAACCAACAAATCCCACATGTGGCCCTGAAATGTCAGTGTGCTCTGCCCACGGGAGCAGAGCTCTCCGCAGCCGGGCTAGGGCTTGCAGCTCCCCCGGCAGCCCCCGCTGTCAGCCCGCTGCCCTCACTCACCAGTGCAGATCAGCTGCAGCTCTTTCTGCTGCCCCCTCAGGTGCCGCCCGGCCATGCCTGTGAACACAGAGCCTGTCACGGCCCCAGCGGCACAGCTCCCTGCCAGCGGCGCTGCCGGTGCTGTGGCCACACAGGCTGCTGGCCCGGCAGGGCTCAGCCCGACCCTTGCCGCACGCTGCCACCGCAGGGCACAGCTGCCAGAGGGCGGCAGCAGCAATGCCCATGCCAGGCAGGGATCCACGGCGCCGTGCCCGGCTGGTGCTGCCGGGGCAGCAGGCGGGGCTGGGGCCGAGCTGTGGCGGGCCGGGGAGGGGAAAGGCAGCCCGGGCTCGTGGCTCACCCATGAACCTGACGGCCGCCTCTCGCAGGGGCTCTTGTGGGCTCTGCAGGTAGGGCAGGGCTTGGCGCAGGTGCTCAGCCGCTCTGCTCCTTTCCTCTGCCAGCTGCAGAGAGCGGCAGGAGGGAAGGGTTGGCGAGGGCTCAGCCCCTGGGCCGGGCGCTACCTGCGCCCAGCCCCGGCCTCCCCTGGCCGCACAGCCCTGAGGCGCGGCCAGCAGCTGCTGGCCAAGGGCTCCCGAGGGAAGGGGGCAGAGGGCCGGCTGCTGCCTGGGGAGCTGCGGTGCCGGCCCGTGGCACCACCGGGCCGGGGCTCTATGGGCACCTGGCTCGGGCCCACGGGAGCCTGGAGAAGAGCCCGCGAAGCCTCTGGGTGCAGCAGCGGGCAGGGGCACAGCTGCCACCCACAAACTGAGCACCGCCCTCAGGGGCCTTCTCCAGGCTGAGGCTGGGGATTTGCGGCGGCTCTTACCAGGCCCTCGCCGAACCTCCATGTCTGATCCACCTGGAGCGTTTGTTCAATATCCCTCCTTTTCAGGAATCTGGCTGCAGAATGCAGCGTTTCCCGAGAGGCCTGGAGAGCACCACAGAGGCACAGTTGGCCCCACAGGCCAGGGCACAGGAGCGTCCCAGTGCCACACCCAGGAGGAGGCTGCAGCCCACAAGGTGCCAGGGCAGGAGGCAGCCCAGCCCCCTCCCAGGGGGACCACAGCAGGCCACAAGTCCTCACCTCAGCCACCATCTGATTCTCATCATGGCAGTGGAAGGACAGTGGGACCAGGCTCTGGCGCACATGGGACTTCAAGGCCTTTCTTCCATCTTCTGTTAATAACTCCAGCATCTCTTGAAAGACACACATGCAGCTCAGCTGCACCTGGCTATCATCCTGTATGAAAGGAAGGGCAAAAGACCTCAGCATGAGCTGCTTCAGGCCCCCAGGGCACAGGCCTGCATCTGCACAGGGCACCAAGTGTCCGGGCAGCAGCCAGTGGCCATGGCTGTGGGCACAGAGCCTTACATGGTCAAAGAGCGGCAGGAGCGCTTCAGCCAGCTGCAGGGCGATGGGGGTGGGTATTGCGGTACCAATATCCATCAGCAAATATCTCAGTAGAAGAATGGTCATCCTGATCATGTTGCTTTCATTTCCCTGCAGGAGCTCCACAAGACTTTCAGTCAGGCTCCACATTTTTTCCGCCTGTGTGGAACACAAGTTTGTGAAAGGCCACCCTGCTGTCACAGGGCCCAGAGGCCAAAGGCCTGTCCCGAAGCACTGGGGCAGCTGACGCGGGAGGCAGGAGAGCTGGGAGCAGCTGCCCCAGTGCCCAAAGCCCAGGCAAGGCCAAGCGACTGCGTTGCCCAGTCCCACGCTGCCTGCACAGCTTCAGCCACTGCCCACTTCTCACCAAGGAGGGATTCTTTCCCAGCACTCTGAAGCCTCTGAGTGCCAAGTGACGCCTCTCCCTGTGCTCACTCTGCAAGTTCTCTGACATGATGTCCAGAACACTGTCACTGCATTCCCTCAAGTCCAGGCACTCAAGGACCTGAAAGGCACAGGGCAGTGACAGGGACCCGGCCGGCAGAAGCCCGGAGCCGCAAAGGGCCGGGCCCAGGCAGCAGCACAGGGCACGGGCACTGTCCTGGCAGCTGTGGCTGTGAGAGGGCAGTGAGTTGGCAGACAGCTCAGGGAGGTAGTGCACCTGGAGAAGGCATGAGGGGACTTGGAAAGCTGCCAGATGGAGCAAAGTTTCCAGCTTCCCCAGAGAAATGCTTCCCTTCCCACTGCACTGCCATGGCCTCAAAGGCACCCAGGGACCAGCCGGCGTGGCTCGGGAAGCCATGTGATTCATGGGAGAATGGAAGCCTGGCCACAGGCTGCTTACTTGTTCTGGCCTGAAAACACCCTTCTCCACAGGCAAATGCATCGGGGTGACGCTGGTCTCAGGTTTGAGGAGCTCCGGGTGTGCTCGGAGCCCAGTGCCCATAGTGCTGCTGTCTTCCTGCTGAATGCTCTTGGTGAATTTGCAGACGAGCTGTAGGAGAAGGGCAGGAGGCCGGGGGTGTTGCATGGAGTGCTGCACACACGGTGCTGGGCTGAGCAGGGACAGCAGGCCCAGCCCTGGTGGGGGTGGCTGCAGGTACCTGGGCTGTGCTGTGGAAGCGGCCACGGCTGGATTCCTGCACTTGTGTGCGCTCCAGGGCTGCATCTGGCAAAGAGCGAGCGCAGCCAGAGCTGAGGGGCTGCGGGAGAGGCCGAAAAACACAGCCCAGCCCTGCGCTGCCCAGGCAGGGAGAGCCCCGGGATGGCCCAGGGGATGGAGCAGGGCCACTGCGGGGTGTCTGCCCGGCCCCTCTTCCGTCCTGTCCTTGGGCATGTCCCCAGGGCATGGCATGGCATGGCATGGCATGGCATGGCATGGCATGGCATGGCATGGCATGGCATGGCATGGCATGGCATGGGGTCAAGCCGGCTGCAGGCACCATTCCTGCGGCCCAGCTCTGCCACTCACCCTCCTGCAGTGGCTGGAATGGCACCACCTCCTCGGTCTCCAGTGCTGGGGCGGCTCTCGGGCCTTCTTCCTCCTCCTCCTCCACCCAGGCAAAGTTTTGCACTCTCGGCACTCTCTGCTCCATATCTCTGATTGGATTTGTGGACACTTGCAGGAGAGATGCCTTGGAAAAGCTCCAAGTCACCAAGTCCTGCACTTGTGCCTGGGAGGCACCTTCAAGAGAGACGCCTCAGGAAGGTTGCAGGACAGCAAGTCCTGCACTCGGTCTAAAGGGCTCCTGCCACAAGGACAGGAGACTCCTGTCAAGGATTGTGGTCTGTCCTCGAGGGGGCCAGCGGCAGTGATGAGAAATGCTTCAGAAATGTTCTGAGTCACAAAGTCCCACAGTCTGGCCTCGCAGGCTCCTGCAAAAGAGAACCTCGAGAAGGCCACAGATCAGCAAGGCCCGCAGTCTTTCCACGAGGTCACCTTTGGGAGTAACGCCTCAGAAAAGCTCTGGGTGGGACATGAACGAGCGCGCTGTGCGGGGGCTCCTCACGGCACCGCTCTGTCCCGTT
Organism: Melospiza georgiana; assembly: GCF_028018845.1. Taxonomy (NCBI): domain Eukaryota; kingdom Metazoa; phylum Chordata; class Aves; order Passeriformes; family Passerellidae; genus Melospiza; species Melospiza georgiana. Next base: position 3,129,274 of record NC_080436.1, on the reverse strand, counting down.
CTGTCCCGTCGCCTTCTCCAAGCACTGTGGCCTGCTCCTGTCACCGCCAGCTCCTGTGTCACCACGTGTCACAAAGGGCCCTTGGACACCCGTTCCATGTCACAGTGACCGTGCTGCACCGTGTCACCAAGGGCCCTTGCACACGCTGCCGCCTGCCCTGGGGCCACCCCCAGCCCAGCCAAAGTTGCCCAGGCTGGAAGGAATGCCTGGCCCCAGGTGTCCAAGGCAGCTCCACAGGATCTTTAGGAAGGGCTCAGAGCATCAGCAAACGCTGCCCTGCTCTGCGGGCTCAGGGCAGCAGAAGGAGCCCCCAGGGCTGCCGACGCAGCCGCGCTGGGAAGGGCACGGGCCCTTCCAGGGACGCTGGCACGGCCTCCTTGGGACTCGTCCCGGCCCATGGCCATCCTAAACCCGCGGGTGTGGCTCGCAAAAGGAACGTTTGGGCCCGGGCACCAATGCTGCTCTGAGCCCTGGGGCCCGGGCAGCGCTGCCATCAGTAGCTGGGGCAGAGTCCCTGCCCAAGCAGAGCTGCCACCCCCCGAGCCCTGGCAGCGCTGGTGCCCGTCTCCTGCCCCAGAGACCTGTGCCCCCGGGGGGCTTCTGTGCCACAGGGAGCCAAAGCCCACGTGCATTGGGGGCTGTGCTCCTTCCTGCAGGGGCTGATGGCCGGAGCACCTGGAGCAACTGCTGGAAATACTTGGTCTCTGTCAGTTGATGCTGCTCCTTCCTGAAAGAAATTTTTCTCATGGAAGGGACTGGCAGTAGTACCACAACTCCACCAGCTTCTGAGTTTCTCAGGACAATCAAATTTCAGTGGAACGTTGTGCTTTTCTCACTCTCTTTCCTGCATTCTGGCAAAAATAGAATCTGCGCAGCCTCTGATATTCTTGTCTTCAGTTGCTGTCTGTCTGGCGGTGTAGCTCATTTCCAAACAAAACTGTGTCCCTGCTGAGCACAGCAATGGGCAGCCACAAATAGAGCAGTTCCACAGTGAACATGAAGGCAGACACATGGAAGTACAGAGAATAAGGATAACTCTGGGAGGAAAAGCTGTTCTGTGTCTCTGATTATGGTGCCCACACCCTGAAGCAGCAGCCAAGAGAAGCGCTGTAAGCAGACGGGTGCAGTTTTCGGCACCACAATATACAAATATATTAAGCCATTAGCCAGAATGCAAAGGAGGACTGCAAGGATGAAGCGCGGTCTGGAGGGGAAGCCCTAGGTGCAGCTGAGGCCACTCTAGTCTGTTCAGCCTGGAGGAGAGTAAAGGGCATCGCTGTGGTCTTCAACATCCTCCTGAGGGCAATCAGAGGGGCTGCTGCAGCTCCCGTCACTGTTGGGACCAGTGACAGGACTCGAGAAAAGGGCAGGGAGCTGGGACAGGGCAAGTTTCATTTCCATATCAGGAAAAGGTTTTTCACCCAGAGCACGGTCGGCACTGGCACAGGTTCCCCATTGACGCAGCCCAGCGGAGCCCAGGCTGGCTCTTGGGAAAACTGTGGCGCTGTGCCAGGAGTGGGGAACGGCCAAGGCGTGGGTTCTGCCTGTGGCTGAAGCTGCCGAGCCACTGCTCAGTGGTTCAGGATCTGAGAACTGCGGCACGCACCAGGCAGAAGAGAAGGAGGAGGCACTTCCATTGTGAGGTTCCACAGGCAAAGGTTTATTCCAAGGGAGGGATTTAGAAGGAAAGAGCCACGAGCACTTCTGTGCACAGGATTTTATAGGGGTGCAGCTCAGGGGGTGGATACAAATAATTGAGCACGAAGGAATCTGCAAGGGAGGAGCGAGGGGATCCCATCAGTTGCTTGGGACTAATTAGGACAGATGGGAGGAGAGGGTAGGTCCCATGGGCCAGTGGGGTTCCTGCAATAGGGGAATTCCAAAGGCGTGGTGCAGCCAGGGATTGGTCCAAGACAAAAGTGACAGGGAAGGTTCAGGAATGAAGAGCTGGGTCACCTTCGCAGGCAGGGAAGGAGCTGGAACAAAGAGTGGGGCATGGCATGAGGGACAGCTTTGAGGGAGGGAAAAACCTAGGGGTAAACCAACTTGGGGAAAACATGGGGTACATTAAAACAAACTATTATACCATAGCTGATAAATAAACATGAACTGCAACACCCCAGGGAAACGGGCACAGCACCAAGCCCGTCTGAGATTGAGAAGTGTTTGAACAACATCGAGCAGTCACCCAAGCTTTTAGCCACTACATAAAAACTCAAGGATTGTGAACTCTAGGTTTACATGAGCATCTACTCCTGAGTATTATTTTAGGCAGTGTTGTAAGAAACTTGTTTTATCTCCAATCATACCCCAGTTCCTTGTAGATTGTGTGGAACGTGTAATCCTTTTGTGTCCATTGCTTGTTAGGACTATAAAAAAGAACATTGGTGCTGGGTGACTCAGAGACACGCAGTGTGTGTTAGGTGCAGTATACAGGGCATAAAGAGCAGGAAAAGAGAAGTACTAACACATACTGATAAGTTTGGAAATTTAGATAGCATTAAGAATGAATAACCTAAGAAGTAAAAATGTTATTACAAAGAGTCCACTAGAATGTATTTTAGCAGATGAGAAAGATTTGGGAGGAATCCCAGAGGGTAATTTTTCAAAGAAAGCTAATCTGATTAAATACTCTACCCAATGGTAGCCTTGGTATCTGTTAGAAAGTGGTGAAAAGTGACCACCTAATGGAACTTTAAATTATCCTACATTCTGACAGTTGATGTTATTTTGAAGAAAAGAAGAAAAATGAGATCAAGTGATATATGCAGACATGATTTTTCCCTGAAGAATAAACTTGAGTGGCAGAAAGAATGTGGCTTTGATTTGGTCCCACAGGACCCTTTAGTCCTAACTTTGGAAAGAGGTAACAGGCAGGAAACAAAGCCATGTTGTTCTGCATGTAGCATAGGGCAGAGATGTTTGAAATTGGCTAAAAAGCACGAGGAAATTGATTTCTAGGTGTCCAAGCCTTACAGCCGAGTTACCCCAGGCCAGCTCGGGTACATTCTCCCTCACCCAAGCACTCCGCCCCCTGAATTAAATCCAAATGGCAGTGAGGATGAGATGAATAATCCTGGTGAGGGGACAATTTCAGAGACAACCAACACAAGGAATCAAACCAACAAAGCTGTGCCTTTAGTCACCCCCTTAAGGCAATTAGTGGGTCCCCCAGGTGAAGCCATGTGGGTGAACATCTGCTTTTCTACTAGTGACCTCAAGAGTTGGCAGGATAAACTTAAAATGGATATTGAAAACCCCTGCAAAGTAGCAAAATGATTTGAGTTCATAGTCAAGAATCAAGACCCAAACTGAGGTGACAGTGATTTCGTGCTGATAGTGCTAAGAAAACCAGCAAAAGAGTTGGTAATAAAGACAGCCAGAGCCCATGTGCAGGACAAATTGCTAGTGGGCCCGACAAGATACAGTGCACCAGTTGTTTCCTACTGTAAATCCTTTGTGGGACCCAAATGATGCAGGCAGCTGTGCAATGTTAACCAGATACCAGGAACTAGTCAAATTTGAATTAAAAAATACCATTCCAAAAGCAATAAATTTTTCAGTAATAGATAATGTCACACGGGGACAGCACGAGTCACCCACTGACTTTGTGGACAGGCTCTGAGCAGCTGCACATAAACACACAGCCCTGGATCCCTGGATGAATATGGGAAAACAGCAGTTCATTTCCCTGATGTTAGGGCAATCTAGCCCAGATGTCAGGCAGAAACTTCAGAAGCAGAAAGAGCCTGTAAAGAGAGACCTAAAGGCATTAATGAAAAAAGCATAGAGGCTGTATGATAATAAAAACAGAGAAAAAGAAGAAGAACTCCCTGCAGCCATGATGGCAGCTCTGGATCACCATCAGGGAGAGGACGTGGGTGTGGATGAAGCAGAGGCAGGGGCCAAGATAGCAGAGGCCAAGGAGGTTCAAAGCAGCCACAGACCAAGCTGGGGCCAAATCAAGGAGAAGGAGAGGGGACTCCAGCTGGGGGCAAAGTCCAGCTTTATTAGAGAGCTCCAAGCAGATCTGCAACCCAGGGGATCCAGCCAACTGCAGACAGAGAGCTGGGCTGTGCAAGGTGTTATAAAGGGGCGAGGGAACAGGGGAGGGGATCGCCCATCTGCCAATGCAATTACAGGAGGGCGTGGGCAGCAGGGAAACAGACATATAGGGGAACCAATGGGGGCAAGCCGGGGGAGGGGTCCCAGTGCCTGAACCTATCACTCGACGCCCTTGGAAGAAGTTTCTGGAGGGAAGGGATGGGCTGTGGAGTGACAGACAGGACACATGGGAAGGGTTGAGGGGATGACAAGGCAGTTGTCTGAGAACCAGGGGAGGAGGCAGCGAGATTGACATTAAATAGGAGGGAGGAGGCAATGGGGGCAGAAGCACTGTAACAGGGAGCAACTGCAGCAAACCAAAGTACAGCTTAATGCAATACAACAGATCAGAACACAATACAACAAGCAACAAGAGGATATGGGGTCTCGGGAGGAAAACGGTCTTTGGCAACTGCCCGGAAGGAAGCAATTTGCCAGGCACCTCGACCACAAACCGTAAGATAACTTCCTGCTCTCCTTGGAATGACAGCTTGGTGCCAACTGCGCATATACAGCTACAGATTGATCATGAAGCCTGTCCTGGGGTGACGTTATGATGCTTGTATCCCCATTCATGTGTTCTGTGTCTTTAAGAGTGTCTCTGACGAGTGGAAGTTTTGTTTGGGTTTCTCTTATCAGGGGCACAGAGACGGGCAGTACATAGGGCTGTTTTTGCTTTTTGCTTTTAGCTTTTGGCTTTTCTACTTTGCTTGCTGTCTCTCTGCTCTCACTTTTGCTTTTGCTTCTGCTTATTAGCTAGTTTAGCTAAACAGTCCAAATTTCTTCCTGGACTGTTTCTCCTCTCCTGTTTCTGTGACCATCTCGAACCTGCTCCGGACTGGGACCTGGGAACACCGAGGGTTTGCACCGTTTGGCTGCAGCAGCTGCCCCAGCACCGGAGGGACTGAGAACAGAGCAACCACCCCCGAAAGAGACTTTCTGATTTTGTCATCTTGCTCAGAGCGGTGTCATCCGGTATTGTTCATTTTGTGTGCTGGGGGGTGCTGTGCCTGTCAAATAAACAGGTTCTTTCCCCTTCTCTCCGAGGAATTTTTTCCCGAACCGGTTGGGGGGAGCGGCCGTGTGGGTTTTCTTTCGGGAGGGGCCCTCCTTTGGAGGTTCTCTACCAAATTTGCCCTAAACCAGGACAAAATATTGGCGCCCAATCGTGGGGCTCGAGAGAGATTGGAAAAACTCTGTTTTGACTGCATTTTGGTTACTATTACTCTGTGTTCGTTTAAATCAGCTAATAGTCACGAATTCATATTGTCTGTTGGGGTGAAGGTTTTCACGCATTTCTGGTCCCTAGGGTCTTTTGAGATTTTAATACCTCTCTGGTCCCTAGGTTTATTTTCTTACCCAGAAATAGTTTTAGTATTGTTCGTAATAGATAGTTTTTACATCAGAGGGGCTGTGACCAGAGTAGCTATCCTGCTGGGCTTGGTGGCAATGTTGTGCAAGAAGTTTATAAACATGCTAGGGTCTGCTCAGGGTATGAATGGCTATGGTTATGCATCCAGTTTGTTGCAGGAGGAGCAGGAGGGAATGAGGTTTTTCAGCCTCTGCTTTCCTTCTTCTCCTATGAATCAGTTGCATCACTAGTGAAGGATGGTCAGTTTCCCCTCAATGTTAAAGAAACCATCTTTCTGGTTTTCAATCTGGTAACCTTCCTCTATACAGCCTGCTGCTTCTCTAGAATGAGGGCTGAGATTTTTAGACAGGCTGATGAGACCCCTGACTCGGGAGTAAACCCTGGTGTGGAAAATCCTAAGTGGTGTGGGAAATGGGAGAATATGGGTCAAATCCTGAAGGAATTCTCTGACCCTATAGTCTGGGATTTTCCCCTGAACAAATTCAGAACCCAGCTGAGGTGGGGAAATATCTGAAAGAGAAGTACCAGGATGAGCCTAAGGAGAGGAAGGTCATTGCAGTGAGCTGGGCCCTGGCATATGCTTATTGCACACTGCTAGATACTGTCGGGCAGCAGACAGAGGCAGGGGGGCAGGGAGATAAATCAGCAACTATCCCGGTGATTCAGGCTGCAGCCCACAGCCCAGGCTCAAAGCCAGCAGACAAACCAGATAGTGAGGCAAGCCAGCATCTAAACCCATGGCTGTTGCTACCAGCACCAGAAGTGGGAAATGCACAGACAAGACCAATCGACCAGTGGATGATGATGATGATGATGATGATGAAGGAGAAGGAACCTCAATGCCTCCTGACATAAAATCAGGAGTCAAAGCAGCAGGTGCAAGATCAGATGCAAATATTGAGTCCTTTTCTCTGAAGGACCTTTGTGGCTTAAGGAAGGATTACACATGACGACCTGATGAATCCATAATTAGTTGGCTGGTCCATCTCTGGGCTGCTGCAGGCGAGGCTACAATTCTGGACGGCACTGAAGCCAGGCATTTGGGATCCCTGTCACAGGATCCTGTCATAGACCAAGGAATGATGAGGGGGGCTTACACTCACAGCCTCTGGGAACAGGTCCTAAGAAGTGTAGCAGAAAGATACCAGTGCGCAGACGATCTCTATGTGCAGCAAACTCAGTGGAAGACAATAGAGCAAGGGATCCAACGCCTGAGAGAAATGGCAGTGGCAGAGATTATCTTCTCAGATGATGTAACAACTAGGAACCCAGACTTAGTACCATGCACGTCTGTGATGTGGTGAAAACTTGTACGACTTGGGCCACATGAATATGCTTCTGCCTTAGCCATCATGAAGAGGGATGAAAGGGATGAGACTGTGCTTGACATGGCAAGGAAGCTCCGAGCATATGCAGATGCTGTACATGGCCCGACACATATCAGAATCGCAGTGGTAGAAACACGTCTGCAGAACTTAGAGGATAAGATAGAGGAGAACCATAAGAAGCTTAGAGAGGAGATTAAAGAAGACCTTCTCCAAGTTTCAGCAGTACAGATCCAAGGTTCTGGTATCCAAGGCAGATGTTTCCCAGATGGTGAGAGAAGGTGCACCCCACGAGCTGAGCTGTGTTTTTACCTGCGTGATTGTGGGGAAAACATGAGAAGGTGGGATAGGAAACCTACTGCTGTTCTGGCATGACGGGTGCGTGAAATGAAGGAAGCCACCAGAAGGAAAGCACCTCCAGTTGCCCGTAGCCAAACGGCCAGGTATGATGATGATGACATGTCTGACCCCCTCGAAGGAACATCCAAAACATACACCCAGGGAAAGAAGGATAACCAGGCTTAGAGGGGCCCTGCCTCTAGCCAGGTAGAAGCCAGGGAAAATTGTGTTTTCTGGTCTGTGTGGATTTGTTGGCCTGGCACATCGGAGCCACAAGAGTACAAAGCTTTGGTCCATACTGGTGCGCAATGCACATTAATCCCATCAAGACATGTGGGGACAGAGTCCGTTTCTATTGCTGGTGTGCCAGGGGGATCCCAGGATTTCACTTTGGTGGAAGCTGAGGTGAGCCTGACTGGAAATGAGTGGAAGGAGCATTCTATTGAGACTGGCCCAGAGGCCCCATGTATTTTGGGCATAGACTACCTTCGAAGTCGGTATTTCAAAGACCCAAAGGGACTCAGATGGGCATTTAGAATAGCTGCTGTAGAGACAGAGGGCATCCAGCAATTGAACACCTTGCCTGGGTTGTCTGAGAATCCATCTGCAGTAGGATGCCTGACGGGAGAAGAGCAACGAGTGCCAATTGCCACTTCCATAGTGCATCGACGACAGTATAGAACCACTCGAGATGCTGTGATCCCCATCCATAAGATGATCCGAGAGCTGGAGAGCCAAGGGGTGGTCAGCAAGACCCACTCACCCTTCAACAGCCCCATTTGGCCTATGCGAAAATCTGAATGAGGATGGAGATTGACTGTGGACTACCGTGCATTGAATGAAGCGACTCCACCACTGAGTGCTGCCGTGCCAGACATATTAGAGCTCCAGTATGAGCTTGAGTCCAAGGCAGCAAAGTGGCACGCCACTATAGACATTGCCAATGCATTTTTCTACATTCCTCTGGCAGCAGAATGCAGGCCTCAGTTTGCTTTCACATGGACGGGAGTGCCGTATACCTGGAACCCACTGCCCAGGGGTGGAAGCACAGCCCCACCATCTGCCATGGACTGATCCAGACTGCACTAGAAAGGGGAGAGGCTCCAGAACTTCTGCAGTATATTGATGGCATCATTGTGTGGGGGAACACAGCTGCGGAAGTGTTTGAGAAAGGGAAGGAAATCATCCAGATCTTCCTGGGAGCTGGTTTTGCCATTAAAAAGAGCAAAGTAAAGGGACCAGCTCGTGAGATTCAATTCCTGGGAGTGAAGTGGCAAGATGGACGGCGTCAGATTCCTACAGATGTCATCAACAAGATCACAGCAATGTCTCCACCCACCAATAAGAAAGAGACACAAGCTTTCCTGGGTACAATAGGTTTTTGGAGGATGCATATTCCTGAGTACAGTCAGATTGTGAGCCCTCTCTACCTGGTCACCCGCAAGAAGAACAATTTCCAGTGGGGCCCTGAGCAGCAACAAGCCTTTGTCCAGATCAAGCAGGAGATTGCTCATGCAGTAGCCCTTGGCCCGGTCAGGACGGACCAGAGGTAAAGAACATGCTCTACTCTGCAGCCAGGAACCATGGCTTGTCCTGGAGCCTTTGGCAGAAGGTGTCTGAGGAGACTCGGGGCCGACCACTGGGATTTTGGAGTTGAAGCTACAGAGAGTCTGAAGCCAACTATACTCCAACAGAGAAAGAAATCCTGGCTGCCCATGGAGGAGTCCAGGCTGCCTCAGAGGTAATAGGCACTGAAGCACAACTCCTCCTGGCACCCTGACTACCGGTGCTGGGGTGGATGTTCAAAGGCAAGGTTCCTTCCACTCACCATGCCACCAGAGCTACATGGAGCAAGTGGATTGCTCTCATCGCTCAGCGCGCCCATATAGGTAAACTGAATCGCCCTGGGATTTTGGAGGTCATTACAAATTGGCCCGAAGATGAGAATTTTGGTGTCACAGATGAAGAGGAACAAGAACCAGTGACACGTGCTGAAGAGGCTCCTCCCTATAACCAACTGCCACCAGAGGAAACACGCTACGCTCTTTTCACTGACGGTTCCTGTCCCATCGTAGGGATGAACTGAAGTGGAAAGCAGCCGTATGGAGCCTCACACGACAGGTTGCACAAGCTACCGAAGGAGAAGGTGGAGCAAGAAGCTGAACTCAAAGCTGTTCAGCTGGCCCTGGACATTGCTGAGAGAGAGAAGTGGCCAAAGCTCTACCTCTACACTGATTCATGGATGGTAGCCCGTGCTCTGTGGGGATGGCTGGAGAGGTGGAAAAAGGCTAACTGGCAACGTAGAGGAAAACCAATTTGGGCTGCTGATGAGTGGAAAGACATTGCTACCAGGGTAGGCAGGCTACCTGTGAAAGTCCGCCATGTAGATGCCCATGTACCCAAGAGTAGGGCCAGTGATGAGCACCAGAACAATGAGCAGGTAGACCAGGCTGCAAAGATAGGGGTGTCCAAAATAGACCTAGATTGGGAACATAAGGGAGAGTTATTCCTAACTCGATGGGCCTATGATGCCTCAGGCCATCAGGGCAGAGATGCCACCTATAAGTGGGCACGAGACCGAGGGGTGGATCTAACCATGGACAGTATTTCTCAGGTTATCCATGACTGTGAGACGTGTGCTGCCATCAAGCAGGCCAAGCGAGTGAAGCCCCTCTGGTACAGTGGGCGGTGATCCAAGTACAAGTATGGGGAGGGCTGGCAGATTGACTACATCACACTGCCCCAGACACGCCAGGGCAAACGCTACATGCTGACCATGGTGGAAGCCACCACTGGATGGGTGGAAACCTACCCTGTGTCTCATGCTACAGCCCAGAACACCATCCTGGGCCTTGAAAAGCAAGTTCTGTGGAGACATGGCACCCCTGAGAGGATCGAGTCAGACAACGGGACTCATTTCAAGAACAGCCTTTTCAACACCTGGGCTAGGGAGCATAGCATTGAGTGGGTGTACCATATCCCCTACCATCTGTCATGGACTGATCCAGGCTGCACTAGAAGAGGGTGAGGCTCCAGAACATTTACAATATATTGATGATATCATTGTTTGGGGGAACACGGCAATAGAAGTGTTCGAGAAAGGAGAGAAGATCATTCATATTCTCTTGGAAGCCAGATTTGCCATTAAGAATGGCAAAGTCAAGGGACCTGCCCGAGAAATTCAGTTTTTGGGGGTGAAGTGGCAAGATGGACGGCGTCAGATTCCTGCGGATGTTATTAACAAAATCACTGCTATGTCCCCACCAACTGATAAGAAGGAAACACAAGCTTTCTTAGGTGCTATAGGTTTCTGGAGGATGCACATCCCTGAGTATAGTCAGATTGTGAGACCCCTTTATCTGGTTACCCGCAAGAAGAACAACTTCCATTGGGGCCCTGAGCAGCAGCAAGCTTTCATCCAGATCAAGCAGGAGATCGCTCATGCTGTAGCCCTTGGTCCAGTCAGGACGGGACCAGATGTGAAGAACGTGCTCTACTCTGCAGCCGGGAGCCATGGTCTGTCTTGGAGCCTTTGGCAGAAGGTGCCTGGCGAGACCCAAGGCCGGCCATTGGGATTTTGGAGTTGGAGCTACAGGGGGTCTGAAGATAACTATACCCCAACAGAAAAAGAAATCTTGGCCGCCTATGAAGGAGTCCAAGCCGCCTCGGAGGTGATTGGTACAGAGGCACAACTCCTTCTGGCACCCCGACTACCAGTGCTGGGATGGAGCCGCAGGGGAAGTGGAGAGGTACAATGGACTACTAAAAACTCAGTTGAGAGCTTTGGGTGGGGGATCTTTCAAAAATTGGGAGCAGCATTTAGCAACGGCCACCTGGTTTGTTAACACCCGAGGTTCCACCAACCGAGCAGGTCCTGCCCAGTCTGAGTCCCTGAATGTAATAGAAGGAGACAAAGTCCCAATGGTACATATCGGAGGTTTGTTAGGGAAGACTGTGTGGATCAATTCTGCCTCGAGTACAGACAAACCCATTCGTGGGGTTGTCTTTGCTCAGGGACCAGGTTGCACATGGTGGATAATGCAAAGAGATGGAACAACACGATGTGTACCTCAGGGAGATCTGATTGTGAGGTAAGAATGATGTGCAATATCACTGTTCATTGGATGTTACTGCCATTGTCTGTACATTAAACCATAGAGACATGAGACAGAAGGAAATGTGTAAGTGTCGGAGGTCTGTGCAAGTGGAAGATGGAAAAGGAAATGTGTATGTGTTGAAGGCCTGAGCAAGTGATAGATGGAGCTTTAAGTGAGTAAAGTGAAAGGGGGGAATCCTGCGGCTCTGTAATATAGGGCCTCGATTCAGTGGTCCAGTGTGCGGATGTGATGAAGGCATGATGGGTATTGCTTGCAAATTTTGGGGGAACAGACGGAAATTTTGTATGAATAATGCATGATGTGTTGTAGTATGGTGATGATATGGGGATAAGGGGTGGAATGTCCTGGGGTGACGTTATGATGCTTGTATCCCCATTCATGTGTTCTGTGTCTTTAAGAGTGTCTCTGACGAGTGGAAGTTTTGTTTGGGTTTCTCTTATCAGGGACACAGAGACGGGCAGTACATAGGGCAGTTTTTGCTTTTTACTTTTAGCTTTTGGCTTTTCTGCTTTGCTTGCTGTCTCTCTGCTCTCACTTTTGTTTCTGCTTATTAGCTAGTTTAGCTAAACAGTCCAAATTTCTTCCTGGACTGTTTCTCCTCTCCTGTTTCTGTGACCATCTCGAACCTGCTCCAGACTGGGACCTGGGAACACCGAGGGTTTGCACCGTTTGGCTGCAGCAGCTGCCCCAGCACCGGAGGGACTGAGAACAGAGCAACCACCCCCGAAAGAGACTTTCTGATTTTGTCATCTTTCTCAGAGCGGTGTCATCCGGTATTGTTCATTTTGTGTGCTGGGGGGTACTGTGCCTGTCAAATAAACAGGTTCTTTCCCCTTCTCTCCGAGGAATTTTTTGCCGAACCGGTTGGGGGGAGGGGCCGTGTGGGTTTTCTTTCGGGAGGGGCCAAATTTACCCTAAAGCAGGACAAAACCTTCAGACAAATTGGTGAAAATTTCTAAAACTACCGTGATATGGACCCCCGAATTGAGAAGGGCCTTTGAAGAAGTGAAGTGCAAACTCATGAGGGCCCCTGCTGTGGGGCTGCCTGACAAGAGCAAGCCTTTATGGTTATTCCCAGTGTGAGAGAGAGAATAACTTTAGAGGTTCTGGCACAACACCTGGGTCCTAACAAAAGGGCAGTGGCCTGATTTCTAAACAACTCGTTACTGTGAGAAAGGGCTGCCTTTCCTGCCTCAGGGCAGTAGCAGCAGTGATCATGAACATTGAAGAAGCAAGGAAGTTTACATAGGACAAAAGATGAGTGTCTCAGTGTCACACACAGTGTCAGCTGTTTTAGATCAGAAAGGGAAACATTGGCTGTCTTCCTCGAGGTTCCTGAACTACCAAGCAGTCCTGGCCAAATCCGATGATACTGGAATCAAGTGACCAATATTGTTAACCCTGCCTCTTTTCTGCAAGGAAAGTCCAAAGCTGAACCTGCAGTACACAACTGCCCAGAGACCATGGAAGCTGTGCGCTCCAGCCGCCAAACTCCAGAGGAACAGCCGCTCCCAGATGCCATGAACTGGTTCAGCCATGAACTGCTGCTGTGATGGCAGCAGTTTTGGGAGACAGGGAATGCGAATGGCGGGCTACACTGTGAGCACAGTCTCAGAGGTAATAGAGTCAAAGCCATTTCCAGCAGGAAGCTCAGCACAAGAGGCTGAGTTGATAGCCCTCCCTCTGGCATTAGAAGTGGCAAAAGGAAGGGAAGTTAATGTTTGCACTGATTCCAAACATGCCTATGGAATTGTTCATGCCCACGGAGCCATATGGAGAGAAAGAGAACTCCTGACTGCACAAGAGAAGATGGCCAAATATGCAGCTGAAATCCTCAGGCTCCCCGAGGCGGTGGAGCTCCCATTGCACGTGGCAACTGTGCATTGCTGAGGGCACTCTAAAGGTAACACCCTCCTGGAAGCAGGTGACGGATTTGCAGATTATGAAGCTCAAATCGCTGCTGAAAGAAATGAACCACTTGTTGCAGCTCTAATACCTACTGCAGTATCAACTAAGCAGCCATAAGATACCAACCTTCTCATTGTAAATGGATTAATGAAAGTAAAGGAAAATGTTCAGAAAATGGTTGGGGACAATTAGAAACAGGTCAACTCATAATACCAGGAAAGTAAATGAGACAGTATGTGAAATCTGAACATGATAAGACTGGCTGGGGAGCAGAAACCAATACCTAAAGGTAAGTATTGCAGGCCCTGACATGCAGAACACTGTTAAAGGATCATCACAATGTGTGACTTGTTTGAAGAATAATGCAAATCCAACAGTCAGGCTAGAACAAGGGGTTTTGAGCAGAGGAGCTTTTCCTGGAGACTTGTGGCAAAAAGACTTTGCTGGAGTCCCAAGAAAGGGAGGTTTCCAATATTTGCTGGTACTTCCTGATACTTTCTCTGGGTGGCCAGAAGCGTTCCCTTGTAGGACAAAGAAAGCTAGCGAATTAATAAAAGTATTGTCGAATGAAGTCATACCTAGGTTTGGTGCACCTAGAGAAATATCCTCTGACAGAGGATCTAATTCCAGTGCCATTTCAAATGGTGCAAGCTGTCAGAAAGGCATTAGGAATCCAATGGCAGCTTCACATGCCCTGCAGAACACAAGCTAGCAGTCAAGTAGAAAGGCTGAATCATATGATCAAAGAATGGATAGCTAAAATTTGGCAAGAAGTGCATTTATTTTGGTATCAAGCTCTACCTGTTGCCTTTATCAGACTCAATAAAACATACCTCCAAAGTAAAAGCCCATTTGAAATGCTTTATGGCAGACCTTAAGGATTAAATGTCACTCATGATGAAAATTGGGCTCAAGATGGTAGTCAATATATCTATGACTATTTACTGGCTACAAGCAAACAATTCCACCAGAAATTTAGTACGGTGTTTGAGAATCAATTTAAGCAGCCAGATCATGAATTGCATGCAATTGATCCGGGTGGCTGGGTGTGTGTGTTAAGAATTTTACAGGTGATCCTCTGCAGGAAAAGTAGGATGGACTGTTCCAAGTGCTCCTGACTACCTTTATGCATCTGAGTAAAGGAAAGACCTGCCTGGAATCACTACACCCCTTCAATCTTCTTGATTCAAGAAATCACCAACTAAACCCTGGACGAACAAACCTGTTGGGGATCATGGACTAAAATGGAAATTCACTCCTAAGCCATGTAATTCACATTGTATTTCACTGTCTTTTTCATTGGTTACACTGTCAGTGCCTGTGTTGTTAACACCTGTGTAACACTAATAGGAAGCAGAGCTCATTTTACAGGACTCAGGGACTGCAGGCTTTGCAGAGAGGTGCAACAATGGAAGCTTCCCTTACCAGGGCTACCATCCAGCAATTGGTCAGATTTGAACCCCCACAGCTTCCACAATGCCAGTGCTCAGTGTAGACAGGCAGGATCTTCTTGGGAAAGCCCCTTTTCCAGTTACAGCCTCTCAACGAGCCAGTCACAGATACACAGGGCTGAACAAGTCTGGAACAAATCTCAGCAGCTTTAGCAGTAACACAGCCTGGGTGAGTCACAGGCACTCAGCCAGTAAGTGATCATGGAAAAACTGTCTCTTTGATAGACATACGGGAAACAAGTCAGTGAGAATTAACACCAACTGCCTTCTTCCTGATGCATCTGAGTGCCTTTGTGGGAATGGAATAGCTTTAAAACAATTAGCAGGTAACTGGACTGGCCAATGTACATGGGATGCCTTATCCCTTGGTTACAGGTATTAATCAAACTCATAAAATCACAGGTATTATTGAAGGACTGTGGAAGAACAGGCTCACTAAGAGAACACCCAATAACCCAGCGGTGTGACACAGCAACAGTTTTCACAGTTTTGTAAGGGCTTAGCTCCCTCGTTTAGGAATTGCACAACTAGAAAACGTTGAAAAATTTCAAACATCTATGCCAAAACAGAACTAATTGATTGCCAATTCAACAGCAGATGCCTTAGAAAGACTACAAACAGAAAGAGACTCACTAAAAGAAGTAGACTTTCAAAACCTCAGGGTGTTAGAAATGGTAACAGCCAAATGGGAGGAGTTTGTATTCTAATTAATGCCAGTTGTTGCACTGATACAGATCAATCAGGGCAACTAGCAGTGGATATCCATGCCATTTGGCAACAGGCAAAAGTACTCCCTGCTGTAACCCAAGGCATTGCATCTTGGAGCAAACATTTGAGGGAAACTCTGATATCTTGGCTACCTAATCTGAGCTGGCCTGCACAACTTTTTGTAGGAATTTTAGGAACTGGAATACTATTCTTAGGAACCTGCATGATGAGCCAATGTTGTATATGGTATTGTAAACCAACTGCCGCCACATATCACTAATGGAAGCAAAAAACATGAGATACAGGATTGAAACAGGTAAATGTTTTGAGACTACAACAAGATTATAGTTGCCAAAGAATTTGCAAAGAATAATGAAATGGGGGGCTTGATTCCTAGGCAAGGAGAGAATGCTTGAGCAGCACAAAAAGCTGTAGCCGTAAAGAAGGAAGTAGCTACTTTGTAACAGGGTATGTGAATGAAGCATCTTTTGGAAATCAGCAAATTTAGCAGAACAAGCTACCTGCAAAAGCTGACCACTGGCTATTTGAGCAGACAATCCTATAGAGCATGCACAAGAAGCAGGCGTGGAGAGCTCCAGCCCGAGGAAGGCTTATGAGCCTTCATCCACAACGACCACCAGAGGCTGATGACCAGCTTGTGCAGAAACCGTGCATGTGATACAAGGGCTTGCATCATGGTGGGATTAGAAAATATGTCGCAATGTGAAGTGAGGAAAGTATAATGTGCATATGAAGTAAAACACGTATAAAAGCCTGAACTGTTCAAAGAATGGATGAGTGAGTTTGTGGTGCAGCAATGCCCCTCACTCCCGGCACTGAATAAGCAAATACCAGCTGCATAGGCCTTATACCATGGAGGGCTGTTTTCTTGCCTAGTTTTTGGGCATCAGCGCCATAATCAGAGACACAGAACAGCTTCAGCAGGGACACAGAACACTCAGCAGGGACACAGTTTTGTTTGGAAATGAGCTGCCACAGGAAGACAGGCAGCAACCGGAGCCTAGAATATCAGAGGCTGTGAGGATTCTATTTTTGCCAGAATGAAGGAAAGAGAGTGAGAAAAGCACAACATTCCACTGAAATTTGATTGTCCTGGGAAACTCAGAGGCTGATGGTGTTGTGATGCTACTGCCAATACCTTCCATGAGAAAAATTCCTTTCAGGAAGGAGCAGCATCATCTGACAGAGACCAAGTGTTGCCAGCAGTTGCTCCGGGTGCTCCGGCCATCAGCCCCTGCAGGAAGGAGCACAGCCCCCAAGGCACGTGGGCTTTGGCTCCCTGTGGCACAGAAGCCCCCCGGGGGCACAGGTCTCTGGGGCAGGAGACGGGCACCAGCGCTGCCAGGGCTCGGGGGGTGGCAGCTCTGCTTGGGCAGGGACTCTGCCCCAGCTGCTGATGGCAGCGCTGCCCGGGCC